>NW_023270431.1:18569465-18843692 GCF_011800145.1 Mirounga leonina
TAATATGTTAGAGAAACTCAATAGGTTTTCTTAAATTTAGCAGCCATCACAAAAATGCACCTGATATCACCCATAGAAAGTTACGAAACTGAAAGAAATTTTTTCTAAACTACTAATAAAACCAAATTTTAACCAACCATGCTAGGGTAAATAAATTTCCTTTGTATTCTCTTTATAGAGTTACAAAACTATTGCCAAGTGAAGAGGTGAACGTAGTTATGCAGTGAAAAATGCAGCTAATGGGTATGCCATTCCAATGTAGTAACAGCCTAAAATAAGAATAATAGCTAATTCCCATGGAATGCTTTCTAAAGACATTGCATGTATTTACTTCTTTAAATGTATTTATAGTAACTCACTGAAGTTCTGTATCATAGCAGGATGGGCTGCGTTATACAGCAGTGACCTATAACCCTCTAAATCTCAGTGGCTTAATACAATGAAGGTTTATTTCTTGCTTACTCTTTCATATCCTATAATTAGAAATTGTGCTCTATTTGGTTGTCACATACAGACTTAGTATGATGGTGCCTCCACCAATTGAAATATATCCAGTCACTATAACAATGAGAAAGAAAATGACAAATATCACGTTGATTCTTAAAAGCTTTGACTGGGAGTGACACCCATCATGCCTACTTACATTTTGTTGACCGATGCAAGTCATATGGCCATGCCTACCTTCAAAGAAGTGGGCAAAATGATTTCTCCATTTACCTAGAAGAAGAAAATATATTTGTAAACAGCCAATAATGATTACTGCAGGTACTATTATCACTAGTTGACATATAGGAAAACCGAAGCATGGAGAAAATTAAGTAACTAGCCAAAGATTATACAAAAATATAAAATTATTATTTATTTGTATAAATAAATATTTGTATATTTATTATACAAAAAATAAAATACAAGGTTAAGATTCAAATATTCAAATACTCCAGAGTACACAAGCTTAACCACTATGCTTCTACCTCTTTTGATGTACATGCTTTGGTAAATCCTTAAGCTCTGGAATAGCAAATGGTATTACCCCAAGATTTATATTCTTGCTAAAAAAAATTATGACAAGTAATACAAGCAAGATCTGCACATTCTCTAGTTAAATGAGCAATATAGCTTATACTCCCAATTATGGAGAAAGATAAGAGGAGGAAACTCCTCTAACACTGACTGGAGGAAGGAATTATCTGGAGATTAAGGGCCATCGATTGGACATCTAATAGCTGTAATGATTCATTGCTAATGATCAATACCCTGCCTTTACAACTGGCCTTCTTTTTTCATTCCTTTCTTCCCCCATTTCCTCTCTTTCCATATTACTTCCATATTCTCTTTCACAAAAATGTATCACATTCCTGGTAGATGGCAGGTATTTGGAAGTGGAGAGATGAACAGGAATAAGATCTATCCTCTGTCTCCAAGGAACTCACAATCAACAGCCAGAAATGAGATGCACAAATGCAATATCAGATTCAATGAGACATACTGAAAGTCTTTTGAAATTCAAACTCTAAACATATGCCTGATTTTATAGGGGCAGGACCAGACTATAATTTGCCAGGATATGTTTATTACAGCTCTCAGCCTGTGAATTTATTAACATCTCTCTAATGCACAAGACCTTTTGGTTTCATTCAGTTATGTTTACAACTGACATGCGCTATCTTTCTTGGCTTTTGTACCCACATTTGTTTATACTGACACATGGTGCCTATAGCTTTATGCCTAGATAGAATTTCAAGTGTTTTCCCTGAAGTCACTCAGAATTATAGTAAAGAGATGCATTTATAACCATCAGAGAACACCGGATCTGGGATTCCGTGTTCTTTGGCATCTGTTAGTAAATATCTTCCTGCCTTCACTGGCTTGAGGGTATACATTGTTTACCTGTGGCACAGCAAAAAATACCTCCCATATTTGGTGGAGAAAATCCTGTGTCTGACTCTTATGGTTCTGAGAGTTGTTTATAGCCATCTGGCAGAAAGTCTTACTTGTACTTCACCTGCAATGATTTGTGTGTCAGGCTTTTTGTCTCTTATGGTGCATACAGAGGACAAATGAAAGTCCTTTCCCCTGCAGTATCTCTGCCGCTCATAAAAAGTTATTTTTCCAAACTTTAATTACTGACGTGATAGCCTGTCTCCATTCTTTATTGTCAGAGATCTTATTTTGCTTGCTTCTTCAATTACATCGTTTTCACGTGCTTTATGTATTTTGCCTGTCATAGATCCTTCGCTATAAAGAGCAAAGATGCCATCTGTGCTGTGTGTTACAACAGTCTTATCTCAACCTGCGTCTTCAGTTTTCTGTGTAGAAGTACTGGTTCTGTAGTCGTTACAATATTAGTGGACACAGTGGCCATAATGAAGTTTGCAAACATGCTACCGTTTTCAAGAAGTTCAAACCGGAAGCAAGGATTTTGTTTCATTTTACATTGTCAAAGATCATAGTATAATGCAATGTAATAAGCATATTCCCTGTTCAGAATGAGACTCTGAGGACAGCTGAGGAAGGATCCTGAATTAAGTTGTTTCGTACTGTATTTTCCTTTCTGGGCTTGAGATACACCTTTCCACATAGTTTCTTTTATAGCAGATGCTGTATAATTATGTTGAAGTTATTAATGTTTTTAGGATTCTGGAAAGCTTAGGAAAACAAAAAAAGAAAGCTAGTTTCATAATGATGCTGCCTAACAAGCAATCCCCTCCCCACCCCGGTGGCTTACAAGCCTTTATTTCTCACTCATGAGACTGCAGGTCAGCTGTGCAACTCTGTTTAAAATGTTAGTTAGGTTCAGGTTTGCTCCTCGTTCCTCGTTCCGAGACCCAGGCTGCAGGAGCAGCAGCTGTCCGAGGCATGCCCCTCTCATTCTGTAGGCAGGAGCGCCAGGGTGATGGCCAAACACTGCGAGCATATAAAGCCCTGGTTGGATGTGACATATGGTACCTCACATTGCATTGGCCAGGCAAGTCTTGGGCCAAAACCAAAGTCAGTGAAGCAAAGAACTGTGCTTTGCCTCACAGTGAACAATGGCCATGGCAGGGAGGAAAGGAAGACTTGTGACCAAATAACGCAATCTACCGTATCAATTATGATTCCCTGTCTTCCCCATATGGAATGTGGTCATTACCAGTGGAGATGTTTTTTTAAAGATTTATTTATTTTTAGAGAGAGAGACAGAGCGTGAGCAGGCAAAGGGGCAGAGCGAGAGCGAGAGGGAGAGAGAATCTGGAGCAGTCTCCCCGCTGAGCATGGAGCCCAACGCAGGGCTCCATCTCAGAACCCTGAGATCATGACCTTGAGATCAAGAGTCGGATGTTTAACCGACTTAGCCATCCAGGCACCCCTGCCAGTGACTTCTAATCATGCATTTCAATGTGCTTTGAGAAAAAACACCTTTATTTTCTGGAGTATATTTCTTCTGTTATTTGATACATGGTTTTTTACTTCTATTTGTTTTTCATGACTTGAAGTTATGTCAAAAAATAGTATGTGTTTCTACCATAATTTATTTAAATTGATATAAACCACCTAATAATATGGTTCTTTTCCAGATGATATTATCACTTTTTTAAAAAAAAGTAACATGTACTTCTACCTACTTCTTTTCTAAATGAGATTATAACTTTTTAAAAAACTAACTTATGCTTTGGCCTACTTCTAAATATAAGAAAGAAATCATTATTTCATTAAAAGAGTAAAGCTCCTTTTTATTATTGTTGTTCTGAGTTTTTATTTAAATTCTAGTTAGTTGACATATAGTGTTATATTAGTTTCAGGACTAGAATGGGGTGATTCATCACTTATATACAACGCCTAGTGTTCATCACAAGTGCCCTTCTTAATACCCATGCCCCACCTAGCCCACCTCCCCACTCACCTCCCCCACCTTCTCTGAGCAATCCTCAGTTTGTTCTCTGTAGTTAAGAATCTATTTTCTGGTTTGCCTCTCTCTCTCTTTTTTTTTTTCTTTCCCCTATGTTCATCTGTTTTGTTTCTTAAATTCCACGTATGAGTGAAATCATATGGTATTCGTCTCCTTTTATCCACAATAGAGCCCTACTTTCTATCCTAAATGAAGATGTTAAAATATTTTCTGTATATTTAAATTTGTTATTATCCTTTGAGTAAACCAAATATATAGATTACATCAAGTTTTAAATGCTATAAACAGTTTTACTTTTATTTCTTCCAAGTTCTCTTTCCCTGTGAATCTTGACATGCCATATATTTGCTGTAATAGTTCATAACTTAAAATAATCAAAAGATTTTAAAACTTTTGGTTTAGTTGCATGCATTAAAATTGTAACAACAAATATCATTTGAAGTAAATGTAATTTGCCAAATAGTGTCTTCTGCAGATAATGTGGCCTCATGAAGTCATATGAAAATTCACAGAATATAAAGTAAACTTTGATATTTATATTAGAGATTGGCCAAATGGTTTGTGTTCATTCTAACATCTGTGATGTTTGGCTTATTCATAAGTCCCAGGAAATATGGTACAGCCAATGATTGGTCCTTCCAGTATCATGGTAAGATGTAAGTTCAATTCCATTAAAATCAACGATGGGCTGAAAAACATGTTTGATTTTGGCTAGATATACAAAAACTCATTTTCTTCTGGAGGGTAGGATTTTTTTTTCCTTTGGTCCTGGTTTTTGGTTTGGGTTTGTTTTTGCTTTTGTTTTTTGCGTACCAGCTTTGAAAAGTGAGACCTGTGAGGAAGGTGAGCAGGCATCTCCCTAGCTGTGACTACAGGTGAGGGCGAAGCCTCCATGGTTCCTCCTGGCATTCCACTCTGGGCTGCAAACGAGCTGCTGCAAACTCAGAACCTCGTTTCAGGAGCTGAGTGAGCCAGGCTTCATATTGCTGTGTTCTGTGTAACAACTTTAATGAGAGATAATTTACACACCACAAAGCTCATGCACTAAAATATACAAGTTAATAATTTTTCATATATTTTCATATATTTTCATATATTTTTCATATATTGTGCAACCATCACCATAATCTAATTTTAGAACATTTTCATCATTCACAAGAGAAACTCCCCTAATCCATTAGCATTCACATTCACCCACAGCTCTAGGCAGCCATGGATCTACTTTCTATCTCTGTATATTTACCTGTTCTGGACATTTCATACTAATGAAAGCATACAGTATGCGGCCTTTTGTTACTGGCTTCTTCACTAAGCATAATGTTTTCAAATTTAATCTATGGTGTATTATATATCAAGACTTCATTTCTTCTTACTGACTAATAAGATTCCATTACATGGATATACTGCATTTGTAGCCAATCATCAGTAGTGGGCATCTGAGTTGTCTCCACTTTGGGGCTGTTACGAATAATGCTGCTATGAACTTTTGTGTACAAGTTTAAGAGTAGACATATGTTTTCATCTCTCTTGGATATATATTGCTGGGTCATGGTAGACTTAAACATGATAACTCTAGGTTTAACTTTTTGAGGAGCTACCAAATTGTTTTCCAAAGTGGCTGGTGCCATTTTATAATTCCACCGGCAGTGAATGAGAATTCAAATTTCAATACATCCTCAGCAACATTGTTACTGCCTTCTTGATTATAGCCATTGTAGTGGGTGTGAAATGGCATCCCGTTATGACTTTGGCTTGCATTTCCCTAATTACTGATGATGTTGAGCATCTTTTCATGTGCTTATTAACCATCCATGAATCTTCTTTAGAACAACGTGTCCTTAGATCCTTTGCTCATATTTAAAATCAAGTTGTCTTTATATAATTGAGTTGTACGAGTTCTTCATATGTTCTGGATACAGTTCCCTTAGCAGATATATAATTTGCAAATATTATTTTACATTCTATTAGTGGTCTTATCACTAACCTGATGATGTTATTTGAAACACAAAAGCTTTGGGGTGTCTGGGTGGCTCAATCAGTTGAGCATCTGACTCTTGACTTTGAGGTCATGATCTCAGGGTCATGAGATCAAGCCCCGTGTGGGTCTCCCCACTCAGTGGGGAGTCTGCTTGAGATTCTTTCCCTCTCTCTCTGACCCTTACCCTGCTCACACTCTCTCTTTCTCTCTCAAGTAAATAAATAAATAAATCTTAAAAAAAAAAGTTTTAACTATTATGAAGTTAAATGTACTTATTTTTCTTCAAGCATCTGTGCTTTTTGTGTTGTGTTTAAGCAATCATTGCCTAACCAAGGTCACAAAGATTTGCTGTTGTGTTTTCTTCTAAGATTTTTGTAGTTTTGGCTCTTACATTTAGTTCTGTGATCCACTTTGCATTACTTTCTGTGTGTGGTGTAAGATTGATGTCTAACTTCATTCTTGTGAATGTGGATATTTAGTTGTCCCATACCATTTATTCCACCCTGAATGCACCTGATCTCGTCTGATCTCGGAGGTTAAGCAGGGTCGGGCCTGGTTAGTACTTGGATGGGAGACCATACCATTTATTGAAAAGCTATTTTCCCCCATTGAATTGTCTTGACCCCTTTGTCGAAAATCAACTAACCATAAATATTTATTCATGATAATTTATTTTTGGACTCTCAATTCTATTCCATTGAACCGTGTGTCGTATTTTTATGATAGTGCCATGCTGTCTTGATTATTGTAACTTTATAATAAGGTTTAAAATCTAGTAGTGTGAGTCCACTAACTTTGTACTTTTTCAAGGTTGTTTTGGCTATTGTGGGTCCCTTGCAACTTGGTTTGATTTTTAGAGTCAAAATGGAAAGCTCCTTTAGCCCATTTTATTTTTTGTTTGTTTGTTTTTTGCCTGAATTACACATAAAAATCCTGGTAAATTATCTCATAAAATAAATGATATGGGTATGATTAAGGGAAGGGTTGTTGACTTTTATACATATACATATATTCACGTACTAAAATATCTCCCAAAAAATAAAAAAAAAATATCTCCCAGCTTTAGATATTATCATAAGATTCTTGCTTAAGGAAAAGTAGATATTTGAATTTCATACTCTAATAACCCTAACACCCAATTCATAGAACATCTTATTTATCTTCCCAAATAGCCACTGAAGCAATAGTTGTAAATTAACATTGATGTGAACATGATTAGGTTTGGAAGGGCACAAATCACACGACATCCTGAGCCAAAAAAAGGGAAAAATTCACTTCTAGCCCTTTCTGATATACTTACTTTGAACTTTTAGCTACACAAACTTGTTTTGTAAAAAAAGAAAGTGACCATTTCCTTGAAACCAGAGAAGAGCAGCCATAGAAATGATTCATAGAACTGAGGAAATGATTGCTGGTTTCATGCTTTGCCCAACAATCATGATCTTTGCTTGGATCTGAGTTTATTCCTTGCATGGGAATTTCTTTTTTATTTAGATTGTGTCCTACTGCCAAATTTGTTAAAACAAATTATTTTCATCTGTTTTTCCTCATCTTAATAGTTTTGCAGAAGTTTTCTGGCTGAATACAATTAATTCCCTTATTCCTTGTGTAAGTCTTATTCAATGATAGATTATTAAAGAGTAGTTTCCAGCATATGTAGTAAACCTTTTGCAAATGGTCAGTATTTGATCAGAATTTTTGAATAAGATGCTTGGAGGGCACGGTTTTGGTGCTGTTTTGTTTTTTTTAGCTTTTAGTTTTTTGGGTTTTTTCTGACTCTAGCCTTTTTATGGTAGATTTGCCAGAAATGCCATAAATCTCAAAAAGGCCATTCTTGTCCTAAACCGATTGACCCTTCAGTGCTGAATCCTCAGTTAGCTCAGGCGTTCTCCTGGACCTCACTGCCATTTTCTGAATAATTTATGTGATTTACAATGCCTTGTAAAAAGCCCTGAAACATCTCTGTATGTGACTTGTTTGCTTTTGATTTACAGTGACACCTTTTTATACTAGTCCAAAGTTGCTGAAAAACTTTTCTGAAACATTATGCTTTTCTATTCATACTCAGATGACTGTAGCTCAGTTATCAGTGACCTCAATTTTCTGCCCTGTTGTTTTTCAAATTAAAAAATACATGTGGGCAGTCTCTTCATAAAATCACACATGAAAGTGCTTTTACCCAGTAGATCATTATCCTCTGTGCACTCTGCCATTACTAGTGGTTACCTGACCTTTAGAAATAAGGAGAGCATTATGAGCATCTATTGAGATATTAAAAGCTGTAATATTATTAATGTTTCTTAGGGTCAGCTGGAATGTTTACATTGCAGCTATGACGGTGACTCAGGGAGTGACATGCATGGTTGGTAGGTGGCCCTAGTCAAGGCTCTATGATGGCCTGATAATAATAAAGAAGGTAAATGAGGAAAATACCGTCTGGTTCAGTGAGATAGGTATTTGTAAAGAAGATTGAGCACATATGAAGTGCTCTTCCCTACACAGAGCATAAGGAGATACAGAGGACCTGCCAGTGTGGGTGCCTTATCATTTAAATTAGGCATCCTGGGAAGATGCTAAAGAACATCAACTAGGGCGCCTGGGTGGCTCAGTTGGTTAAGTGACTGCCTTCAGCTCAGGTCATGATCCTGGAGTCCCGGGATCGAGTCCCACGTCGAGCTCCCTGCTCAGCAGGGGGTCTGCTTCTCCCTCTGATCCCCTTCCCTCTCGTGCTCTCTGTCTCTCATTCTCTCTTTCTCAAATAAATAAATAAAAAATCTTTAAAAAAAAAAAAAGAACATCAACTAAACAAGGAAAGGACATAAATTGTTGGCAGGGAAATTCAGAGGTCGGGATCAGCAGCACCAGTGTATGTTTAAATAAAGCCGTTTTTCTAGAATACATGAAACAAGATCATGCCTTGTCTTCTGAGGAACAAGTGTTTCTACTATTTAGAAAATATAGCTAGGATGATTTCATGGACATAATTATCAGCAAAAGTGATTGCATCAAGGACATATGAGCCTTGTGTTTTTCACCGTTGAACAAGGATTTTGTATGGAAGAAAAATGACGTTGATAAGATTTAAGATCGTGTATGCTGATTTGAGAACATTGTTTTCTGGAATCCATGTTTCAGAGCAAGTGTTTAGATAAACTGAAAAGGCAAAATAAGGTAATATTTGCAAAACGTCTATCAAAATGTTCAGTAAACACACTATAAGTGTTAGCTCTTCTCACTCATTTTCATCATCATTATCATCATCAATGTCATTGTTTTCTTCTAGTGGATGGTTATAGTTGTGCTTGGTCACATAGACATTGTTTTGATGAAGGTCGTCATCAAAGGTAACAGAAATAAAGAACTTTGTGCTTAGCATATTAGCCCCACACTTGTACCGTATTTTAGCTATTTCAACTGCAAATGATCCACAGTTAATTTTGATTATCTTATATCAAGCCCTGAAAGTTATCAAAAAACCTTGTTTCTAGTCTTACTCTACCACTCGCTTTCATGTGACCAAGAGTAAGTTCTTATTCTCTCTAGGTCACAGAATAGATGCTATCTATGAGTCCCTTTCATATCTAATATTCTGTAGGGTAGCCCAAGGGGCAAAATTGCAGAATAAGTATTATAATATATTGCATTCGCTTTTAATCTGTCCTTGGAAGTCACTTCACTTCTGCCCCAAGCAAGCTCCACATCTTGTTTAAGAGTGTCATTTCCCTGAGTAGTACTGCAGGCTACAGAAACTTCCATTGCACAGTGTCAGTGCTGTGGATATTAAATATTTACTAGGGATAAAAACCTGCTGTAACCTACTTGGAACCAAAAATTGAACTTTTAGAAACTGTTTTATAACAGAGAGATAGATACCTGTTGTCTCCAAACTATCTTTTACTGTTTGTAGTGCCTTTGACCTTCATGTGGATTCTATAGCAAATGAAGTTAAACTTTTTTCAGCTGTTTATCCCTGGGCAGTGCCATCTGATATGAATAGTATTCCATCAAAATGCATTTTTTTCCTGAGGAAGTCTCGCTGCAATACATCATTAGAGTGACAGCCAGTGTATTATACATTACAATAAAACATCCCCAGAGCAAAGGTACATGTGATGATGAATTATGCTAATATGTTATTGTCATTATGTTATCAGTGCTCAGAGAGTGATTCAGTGAGATACATCATCAGTGAGAGATTATCTGATTCCATATTACTCACAAAATGACACCATCGTGGAAAACCACAAGGAGATTCAGTTGATTAATAGGGTTGGTGATATTCTAGCGCCAGAACTCATGTATAGTGGTATATTAAAATGTCCTTTGAAACTGAAAACAAGCTAAAGAAAGATGAGTCCATGAGGTGAGGTTATAAAAGCACTGTCAATTTAAATACTATTACAGTAGACAGAGTAGAGAGTTAAGTGTAAACCAGAAGTCATCCTTTGTCCTTTATTCAAACATGTGACAGAGATTTAGTTCTACTTAATTATTTTGAGAAACCAGAGAACTTCTTATAAGAAGCTGTCTGTTGTAAGACCACTGGTTATCCTAGATATCTACAGTCTACAAGTGACACTACATGATATATGCATTAGGTCCCAGTCACTGAACCAGCCAAACATATCATGAAACTCGTGCTGAGTGGCCATTTATTCAGGACATAAATGGATCACTTTTGTTATAGCATCTTCTTGTATACAGAACCTTGTAACATTAAACACTCAGAAGATACTTGCTAAGTTGAACTGGTGAGTTTCTTATAGCTTTATATATTCAAAACCACCAAATAACATCTGACACCAAATTGTTAGATTAAAAGAGCCAGACACTGTGGGTTGAAAATTAAAAAAAAAAAAAAATCAAAACAAAAACCAAAAAAACTTCATTTTTCCTGGCCCTGCTTGTTCTATTGCAATTGCAAAAGCTAGTACTTTTTCCTCACAGCTTTCATGCTCAGGTCTCTAACCCATTCATGATCAGAGCAGGTATGGGGAAAAGAATAGGTTAGCAATAGGGTAGATCTCACTTAATTGGTATGTTCTTGATCTCATATCAATGATCTGAGCTTGCTGGGTAATTGAAACTGACCTTTTTTCTCATGGAAAAAGGGTTCTTTTTCCTTTCTTTGATGGGTTCTTTGATGGGTTCTTTGGGGACCCCTCTCAATTACTATATGTCTCTTTCCTGAAGATTTCCTAATGGTCTGTGCCTTTTAGAGCTTACAATTATTTCATTAGTCTCTCTTATCCAGCCATTCACCTGTCTATTGTCATCTTACATTTTTGGACAAAGTCCCTTTAAAAAAAAAAAAAAAGACTAAGTTGGTCCCATTCCAGAAGATCCCATATCTGGTCCACAGGAAATATACTCCTCTGCCTGTTGTCAATGAAAGCACAGCTGGATACTAATGTAATAATAATTACAATAACTAACCTTTACTGAGTGCATACTATGGTCAGGCATTGCTGCATGTATTAACTTATTAAACTTCCCAAAAAGAGAAGGATGTATTTTTATCCTCGGTTTACAGTTGAAGAAGATGAAGCATAGGGAGATTGATTTACGCAATGTTGCAAGACCTAGAGATGAGAGCCAAGACTCAAGACTTAGTGGTCACAGCTTTACTGTGCATGCTTTTAACTATGATGTTAAATTGCAGATTTAGTATTAGCACCAAATACAAAATACAGTTTTAGAACTGTATGCCAGTGTTCTCTCATTAGGACAGGCACCAACCGACCAGTGTCTCATCTTTAAGCTTTTCCAGGCATGGACTCAAAGCCTTGAATTCCCTCATACTCCAATGGCAAATAAAAATTGTCTCAGTGTTCCTACCAAGATCCCTCACTAGATTTGACAAGAGGGTTGCCATAACACACCAACTACATCCTCCAAAGTAATTATTTCCATACCAGCCTCTTCTACCTCACTGATCTAGGTACTAAGCAACAAATCCTGAAACCATTGTTTTTGGTTTTTTGCTCCTACTCTCCTTTTCAAGCCTGTAATAATGTAGGAGAGGTTTGTAACGTAGAATACTTACTATGTACTTTTTTTCTCCTCAGCCTTTCTGGGCCTCAGCTAAAATGCAAACAGAAAGAGACAGAAATTATAACATTCTTTTACAAAAATAAAGGCCATTTTTCTGTCACCTAAAAGACAAGGGTACTAGAGGGTATGGCTTCTAGGAACGAGTGGGTCTGTCTGCCCTGTCAGTAGTAAAAACCTGAAAAGATGAATGTGTTCCAGACCTCAAGAAATGTCTCAGGGTCATGAAAGGGGTTTTTACTTCAGCTGATTTATTTGTGCAATTTCAATAGGATGGCCTGTTCTAGAGTGCTTCCAGGGATCCACTGGTTAGACCATGATGAGGTTGGTATCAACCTGGCAGTGTGCAATTTGGCTTGGAGGTGTGTTATCAATTTCCAAGGTATCTAATATCCTCGCCCGAGCTGACAGGGTGTGGGGCGCTCTACAACCCAGCAATCATTGTGTCAGTCCCTCCTACACGTGAAGGTGCTGACTGCCCTCCTCCCCGAAGGGCTTCCCTTGAGCACTTCCCATGAACACTCCCATATCTGGTCTAATGAGTATTCTCGCCTCTTAGATACTGGGCCTGGCCTTAGTTTTGTTGGCATGTTAATTGAAGTAAATTTATTTTATTTTAATTTATTTTATTATGTTATGTTAATCACCATACATTACATCATTAGTTTTTGATATAGTGTTCCATGACTCATTGTTTGCGTACAACACCCAGTGCTCCATGCAGTACATGCCCTCTTTAATACCCATCACTAGGCTAACCCATCCCCCCACCCTCTCCCCTCTAGAACCCTCAGTTTGTTTCTCAGAGTCCGTTGTCTCTCATGGTTCATCTCCCTTATTAATGAATGTTTAAGATAAAAAAACAAAAAATTAAAGATAGCCAGGGTTATGTTTATTTGATTCATCTATCTACTAATAAAGAGTCATTGTCTTAAGGAGAAACCAATAATGACAACAACAAAAATTAGTGACAAGCAGTCTAATTCTTGACATCAAGGTTTTTTGTAAAACTCTGTTTTGCCACCTAAAAACTCCTCTCCCTCATGGGAAACGAACTTCCACTTGTCTTTTGCCTCTAAAAGTTGAAAGAGGAAATTTTGGTGTCCAAAAAAGTGAAACAGTAAAGTGCAAGATAATAACACAATATAATTAATATGTAAAGCTCTTTACATTTATAGAGTATTGTATCCATAAGACTCTATTGAATTTTGACAAAAGTAGAGCAGTATCATATACTAGGAAAAGCACTGGTCTCAGATCGGACACTTCCACTTCCGCTGGCCGTGTCACCCCAGACAGTTTCCACACCTTGGCTGACCTCCCTTTCCTTTGTCTGAAGACTGTGGCAACTGTTTTTATTAGAAATAAGTAAGCTGAGTCTAGGGTCTATGCCTTATTCATCTTTGTGGCCAGAGGTCCTATTCCGGCGGCTGGCAATAAGTGCTTCATGGTAAGTAAGTAAGTCTTGCAAGGGACTATCATCTTCCATCTACAGATGCATAGGGTGAGTCTCAAGAACCTTCCATGGCCTCGTGTTACACGGCCAGTAAGGGAAATGCATGGTAGGTTGTAAAACAAGATCACATTCTGGGAATTCTGACGTATGTGGAGTCCAAAACAGAAACATTAGTCACTATGGAAGCGAACATCCACATGCATATAGGAAAGTCGATTTCAGGAGCATATACTTCAGGGCATTCCACTGGGGAGCAAGTTCACCCCCCTTGCCTCAGCAGATTCTTATAATCAGGAACAAATGCTACGATGCCATCTCTCTTGGTGTAGATAAGTATATAGCAGGGATACCACATTGTTTCCCATTTTGAGATGACAGAAACTTTTTCTCACGAATATATTCTGCTATGTTTAACACAGAGACTAAGTATAAAAAGAAATAACACTAATAATTACTCTTATAGGAGCTAAGCACTGTTGCAAGCGTTTTAGATGCATTCTCTTCTTTAATACACAAAACGGCCCTGTAAAATACTAAGATTATCTTCTTTTTACAGGTGCGAAGATTGAGGTATGGTGAGGTAAGAAAATACATGCCAAAAGGCACAGAGCTCCTGAGGAGCCAAGGCAGGATTTGGATCTAAGCAGTATGACTTAAGAGCCTATGCTTTTTTTTTTTAAAGATTTTATTTATTTATTTGAGAGAGAGAATGAGATAGAGAGAGAGAGCATGAGAGGGGGGAGCGTCAGAAGGAGAAGCAGACTCCCTGCTAAGCAGGGAGCACGATGCGGGACTCGATCCCAGGACTCCGGGATCATGACCTGAGCCGAAGGCAGTCGCTTAACCAACTGAGCCACCCAGGCGCCCCGAAGATTTTATTTATTTACTTGAGAGAGAGAATGAGAGAGAGAGAACATGAGAGCGGGGAGGGTCGGGAGGGTCAGAGGGAGAAGCAGACTCCCCGCCGAGCAGGGAACCTGACACAGGACTCCATCCCAGGGCCCTGAGATCATGACCTGAGCTGAAGGCAGATGCTTAACGACTGAGCCACCCAGGAGCCCCTGATTGAGAGATTTTTTTTTAAAGATTTTATTTATTTATTTGAGAGAGAATGAGAAAGAGAGCACATGAGAGGGGGAAGGGTCAGAGCGAGAAGCAGACTCCCTGCCGAGCAGGGAGCCCGATGCGGGACTCGATCCCGGGACTCCAGGATCATGACCTGAGCCGAAGGCAGTCGCTTAACCGACTGAGCCACCCAGGCGCCCAAGACCCTATGCTTTTAACCTCTACACTTGACTGCCCCAGATAGTAAATAGAGAAATATAGGACACACAAAAAAGATCCTGATATGCAATTCCCAAGTCCAACACAGAAGTTAAAACTTAGCTCAGCAAGAACATGAGGTCTAGAAGAAAAAAAACTGTGCCTCACAGAAAGACCAAAAAAAATGTCTGGAAAACATATGGAAATTAATTCCTTTTTGCCTCTATTTCTCTTATGCAAGTTTTCTATAACATGTGTTCAGATAAGCATTTAACCAAATATATTTTGTCTAAACTTGCATATGACTAGAATAAACACCCTGAATTTTCAAGGGTGGCAGAAATATTGATTCTGTGGCAACTGTCTTAGCCTGGGTTCCCTAGAAAACAGAGCCTCAGAAAAGAATTTAGAATGATGAAGCTTTATTTGGGAGGCACGAAAGCAAGGCATCTAAACTGAGGGGAAATGGAAGTGAGGCAAGGAAGAATGTAAAGCAGTACCGCAACCTGTTATTGTACTTGCTACTTCCACAAAACAGCAGTTAAGAGATGGGTCCCCTAACCATGCAGAACGTCTCCAAATGAGCCTTATGGAGAAACCATGCTTTGAAATCATTCTTGGAAGGAAGAGGCATTTCCCTAAGCAACTCTTTCCCGTCTCCTATTTCCCAAGGCCAGTGTTTGCTGAATTGTGAGCAAATACCCCTTGTTTCCACGTTGAGTGGCCTGGCACCTTCATGGCCAAATGATATGGCAAGTTTCACATTCGTCAGTGTGGTATATCCAGTCCAGAAGTGAGGGAAGTCACAAATTCTGAACCTATACCTCGTGGACCTGAGTGAGTGGAGGTGAACTTGGAATTCCCAAGGCAAGTACCCGGTTAGCCCTCAGGGGTGGCAGCATGGTCCAAGAGGCAGACGAGGGTAATAGAAACTGACACGTTCCTTAACGTTTGTGTGACTTTTAGGAAATCAACTTTAGCTTAGATGAACAGAATCGAAAGTCAAGGCCACTAAGAAAGAGCCATCTGCTTTTTAAGGTATGGCACCAACTAGGGTGTAGGCTATCAAGGAAGAAGAAGTACACACATACACACACACAATACAATGTATGTATATATAATACATACATATGTATGTATGTATGCATATATATAATACATATGTATGTATTATATATACATATATAATTGCCTTCAGTATCACAAAATACTCAGTACTGCATATTATAACCCAACCACAACCATTGGATTTTTAGAAATATAATTCTGAAAAGATGAGCCAGCATTCTCTCCGTGGTAGACCAGGGCAGGCCTAATACAGCAGTAAGAACAGTGGAAAAGACACTAGGAAGGAGAAAAATGTTAGGAAACCTCAGAGAGGCTACATCACAGGCCAAAGACCAGGAAGCAGGTGGGTTGTGTCAGAGGGTGAACAAGAGGGTTTCCTTGTTGGTGGGCAAAACATAGTGTCTAGATCAGCTGGCAACAGATAGTGAGTGGTAGTCCAAGAAGGCAAACAATCTGTGCTAGACATAGTTTATAGATTTTAGAATCAAAAATTCTAGTATCACTTTATTCCGATGAGACCTATAAACTAGATAGGGGCAGGACAAATATCTACGTATGCGAAGTGGACAGGGATTGAGCTCAAATAACCAAGCAGGAGCTAAGGACAAGGACACCCACAAGGCTCATTCAATTTTGAGTCTTACAGTGTTAGGGGCTCCCCATCTAGGGGTAGCAGCAGGCCCTGGGCCTAAGAAAGAGCTTAAGATGTCAGTGATGGCTGGGCATTCCTTCTCGGGGAGATGAGAGGACTGTGGAGGGCAGGGAGTCAGATTCAATGGCCAGACCACTTTTCTGAATTAGAGTATGGTAACAGTTAACCAGATTCTTTCAGCAAACAGTTACTAAGCACTTATATCTGATATTTAATACATATTTCAGACTAGCAACAAATACAAACATTCTATAATTTTTTGGTTTCAATAGTCTGCTTTAACTTATCTCTACTTGAACATGTTTGTCATGATCATGGAACATATCTGTATGTGTACATATATGTATACATATAGATCATTTTCATTTAATATTACTACTTGATTTTATCCAATAATGGTTATCTACCTTCTAGACTGTTGCACAGTATGATTTGTACTTATCTGGTATTCGCATTCACCTGTAATCCTTCCTTCTTCCCTCCCATCCCCCGTCTAGCATAATGCAATCAATTCCTTAAACCACAGGTGATAGAAATAATGTATAGAGGTACCTAGCTATTTCCCCAAATTTATAAATTGGGTGCCAAGTTGAAAATAATGTCAGGCATCTGCATTTCTAATTTAGTGTTCTCAAAGGTAGCCCTCTGACAACTGGCAAAAGTATCCTGCTCTGACAGTCTGACCCTGACACTCCAATTAAATATAAAAACAGATCTGAATCTTTTTCACCTAGTTGTGCTGTCAAGGTTGGTATAACTTGACTGTCACATAGAGCTCTTTAAATCAGGCTGCCAAGAAACTATGATTGTAGTACAGATTTTAGCATTCAGAAATATTCACTCCCCTTTCACTAACACAGATTTTAAGGGTCAAAGCTATGCATTTTTATCAGATATTTTATTATCTTTCAACCTTTGTGAAGATCAGTGTATTAGAAGAGAGGAAGAACTTTTTCTCCTTTACTGCTGAAGTGATTTGGTACAAGGGAAATACTAATGAGGATTTTTTTATTACTTGCTAGAAGTTCCCATTGGACAAAATGAGAAAGTTTTATAAAGAAGATGGAGGCAATGTTTAAATTCCATAATACTTTTGGAAACTAAGCATCGGGTCAAAATAGATGAACATTTAGGAAAGGGATAAAAGTGTGGAGTTTTTAATTTTCTTAGAAATATGATGCTTCCGGGCGCCTGGGTGGCTCAGTTGGTTAAGCGACTGCCTTCGGCTCAGGTCATGATCCTGGAGTCCTGGGATCGAGTCCCGCATCGGGCTCCCTGCTCGGCAGGGAGTCTGCTTCTCCCTCTGATCCTCCCCCTCTCATGCTCTCTGTCTCTCTCTCATTGTCTCTCTCGCAAATAAATAAAATCTTAAAAAAAAAGAAAGAAATATGATGCTTCCAAGTTGCAGCATGTTTCAGCAAAAATTTAAACCATAACAACCCTGACTTATAAATGTATGGAAAGAGAGAAACTTTTAGAAGTAGCCTTCTTGCATTTATTATAAATGCAATATAGTTCTTGTTATAGGCCTAATAATGATCAATTTTTAGCATTTTTCCCATCGTCCTAGGATGGATACAGCAAGTTAATCACTATTTCCCTTATTGTCATCCCACTGGTGATACTTTTAGGAGGTGGCATGCGAGTCATTCTGGCTTCAACTCCCACGGGTTGATTGAATCACATTATTTACAGGTTCCATCGTGAACTTCATCATTTAACAGAAGTGTCTAGGATTTTCTCTTCAAACAAACAAAAATCCTAAATACAGAAATTCAAGCTTAATAAAGTTAGGCTATTATCCCAATTTTATCATCAACAACACGAGCACGCACCGTTCCCAGTATGTCTCTTTTTCCTTAAATTAGGAAAGTTCATCTTTCCTTGATAAGAGCTATAGGAGAGGGAGGGTGGGATCATTTTAGGGTTCATGAAAGTGGAAGATTGACAGCCCTGGCTGAAGTCAGGCAGAAAGCAGTCAGCCCTGGGGAAGCTTTGCTCACAGCAACGCTAATGCACTTCAACGCTGACATGAAACTTCCTCCAGATGTCAGAAAAAAGCCATTTGGGAAGAGCCTGTCAATAATGTAAAACCGGGCCCAATGATTCTGGTTGTGGACTGCTAGCAAGTGTCCACCCACGACTAATTGGAGATGACCAAACTCATGTTTCAAATGAAAAATAAGAGCAGAGCCATCCTCAAATGAAAGGAGCTTTCCTGCAAATAAGAATGTGATTTGTTAAATAGTATTATTGGGTTTAACATCTCAGGTATTTTTCTACCAGGAGATTTTTTTTTCTTCCTGAATTCTCTGGGGCTCTGCCTTAAGTTCAGTTTTGTTTACCAGAAAGATATGAGAACAAGTTTAATGCTGTGAAAGATGTTTTACTTAGAGCAATAATATGACAAGCAGAACCGAATACATAGCAACTTGCACAGTACATAAAGCTTTCCAGCCAACACCAGCTTTAAAATCACTAGTGAACTAAAAAACAAAACAAAATATAAATATCACACTCAAGGTATAGATGAAAAGCACCATGTCAAAACCACAATTAAATAATCTTCTTTTGTGCTTAAATAATGGAGGAAGCTTATAGCAAGCAGAACTGCTGTTTTTGTTGCCTTGAATTCCTTCAACAACTTGACCTTGGGTTGAATTCTCTGGAGTATAATGTTGAGCCCATATGAAGTCCTTTTCCCTGAGCAAATTTGTTTTCAGAGGGGGGGAAAAACAACTAAAAGTTGATCCTATAGAATTTCATAAATGACAACAGTGAAAACAACCTTTCTGAGTGAATTTTCTTTCTTCTACCCACTACACATATATATGTGAGAAAGCAAGAAAGGGGGAAAAAAAAGTTGAACACTGTCCTTCTTCCCCTTCAGGTAAACTACTCAAACTATAAATTTAATATGGAATA
The DNA here is from genome assembly GCF_011800145.1 of Mirounga leonina. Lineage (NCBI taxonomy): Eukaryota > Metazoa > Chordata > Mammalia > Carnivora > Phocidae > Mirounga > Mirounga leonina. Next base: position 18,588,745 of record NW_023270431.1, read on the forward strand.
AATCACACAAAATTATTATGGATTAAATGGGAGAAGATAAAGATAAATTGTTTTTTAAACATGGCATTATTAATTTTAAATATAAGAAATCTTTCTAGTCTAATTAGCAGGTCCTTAGAGGATTTGTTCTAATACATAAATGTAAAATGTATGGAAATGATGCCTCCATAGTGCATGAGTCCTTGAGAAGAGAATTTCCAAAATTAGTTTCTGAATATTCCTCCTTTAACTTTGTTTCCATGATTGATTTGAACTCTCCATTTTAGATATGTTAAGCAGAGTAAATGTCATCCCATTCTACTCTGGAATATGGCAAATATCTAATCAGAGGAATTGAAATAAATGCTTCTAATGTATAAAATGTGGTGCCATATGTGACTGTTACAGAATTATTAAACAATGTTACTAACTCCCTAGACGTGGCAAGATTTTCCTGCTCTACTCTTCCCTCTATTTGTCCCCTAATCCTCCATCAGCAATCCATAATGCAGCCAAAGGGATCCAAAATAAAATATTTTATCACCCTGATTTTATCACCCCATTGCGTGAAACCTTGGTTTTCCACTGCCATGAGAAAAGGTCCAAATTCTGTAAGTGCATTAGGAAGCCCTTCATGATCCCATGCCCTGCTTGCTTCTCTAACCTGTCTCCCCACTCCCCCGTCTTTCACTCTATTTTTCAACTGCAACTTCTGTCAATACCTCTAAATCTGTTATGTTCTCTCTTTTGTACCTGTTCTCTCTACCTAGACCAGTCTTCCCTACCCCTACCCCTGATCTCCTTTCTCACACCTCTTTTATTTGTTTAACTCCAATCTTCCATAAGGTCCAAGCCTAGACATCATTTTTTCTTGGGAGCCTCCTCGACTCTCCCCTACCTGGGCACCTATCACATTTCATAGCATCATTTATTATGTGTCATTATCATCCATTAGATTATAAGTACTGTCATGATCTTATGCTACATCTCCAACATTTCTACAGCTAATATTGACTGAGTACCTATAATGCTCAGACTCATTTCTAAGCTCTGAGAAAACAGCAAAGAACCAAGGAAACAAAATCTCTGCCTCAGGGAACTTATATTCTGTACATACAGCAAATACTTACTAGCAAGAACAGAGTAAAAGAAAACAGGATGGTAGAGAACAAAAGGCAAAGAACAGATTGAGAAGAATGCACAGAGCGAAATAAGAAAGAGCCAGGAGACATTCAAGGTAAAAATGGAAGGGACTTACAGAAATGCAGGTTGATCTCTCAAAAGACCCCCCCACACACACAACTAGATAGGCCCTCTGTTATTTAAAACTTTGCCATTGGCTTGTGACATTTGAAGATGATAGAGATCATGCCTTTTCTATTCTACCTGCAGCCAAGAACATCCAGATTCTGTCATTCAGCATTCCAGATATGTCCTCCAGAGCCATCTGCTGTCCACAATGAACAAGGCTTCAGAACCCAAGTGATATACAGAAGCCTGAGCAAAACAAGCTGGAAACTTATTTTACAAGCATTGCTTCTCCAAATTTTATTCACTGGGAAAATCTGCTATAAAGTAGTGAATATGTTATGCAAGTAAAATTAGACCTTTCAACCTGATGGTATGATGCATGATTGCACACATTTATTGCAAATGATTCTGCAAGAAATAAAAGTAATTTAATTTTTTTTCATTAGACATTCAATATACAAGGTCGAAAGAGAGGTTTAGGATCCCTGTCATCCCCTTATACTTAAAAAATTAAAAGAACTTATTTACAGTTTTTACCATGTGATTCACATCTTTAAGCCACAACAAAATTAGAGTGAAAACAAAAAAACAAAAAAACCAATCAAACCAAAGGGCATATAATTCTGAATACAGAAATAGTGACAGATGCATCCCAAATTATAAAATCCTGTGCCTTTGAACTCTGTTCTCTCTGAAGAGATGCCCTGGCCTTTTTGTCTTACCAAACTCCTATTTTCTTTTAAATTCTACCTAAAACTTACCTCTGTTATGTCACCTTTCAGCTTCTTCCCATAGTCATCCCAAGCAGCTGATCCTTTTTTTTTTTTTTTTTTTTTTGCTGTCAAATGAATCTAGTACAGAGTTCTGTTAGAGCCCTGACCCTTTGTGCTGCCATTATTTGTTTACATCGAAGTCTCTCCTACTGTAACATGATCTCCCTGAGGACAAGGAGGACATCTTTGTGACTCAAGCACCTGGCATGTGAGATGTGTTAAAAAAAAAAAAAAGTTTGACCAAAAAAAGAATAAGAAAATGAATGAATGAGTAAATGAAAGCCACCAATGACCTTCAGTGCCTCTCTGGGTGAGGCTTTTTATAAACTGAAAATTCAGATTGGGAAATTGCCCTTGCATCTTTTCCTTATCATTAACCAAGTTCATAATGATGACTAAGAAGGAGCTAAGAAGTGAAATTTGAATTCCACTTATACAGTATGGTTCTGAGACTGTGCTTTTCATTTTACATCATTTGCCTAATTCATCTCATCTGGTCATCTCAGCAAATAATCATTAAATTCTATTGCAATCATAGCACCATGCTAAATACCATAAAGTAGATTACAAAGAAGAATAAAAGACGCTCCAAGATTTTTATAACCTTTCTGGGAAGGCAGTACAGTTTAAAAAGCCAGATAATAGTACACAGAAGTTACGTGATGCTAAGTGCCCGATGAGCGAGGAAGACAGTGGGTGTTACAGGCAGTGGTGAGAGGAGCAAGCACTTTAGTCATGAACAAAACAGAAGCTAAAGCAAACACTGATGAGACAGTATTCCCTGTTGGAATAATGGAATGGACAAAGGTTTGACTGTGTAGAGCTCCTCAACTAAGATGTGGAGGACATAAGACAACCGTCCTGCATATTATACTCAGTTTATCACAAATTTAAAACTTATTCAAAATACTAGCATTTTAATCATCCTTTCAGCCAAAGTCTAGTTTTGAAATAGATTTATCTGTATAAACATTTTCTGGTATTTCCAGGTCCAGGTACTTCCAGACTTTTCTCAGGTTCTTACCCACCTTTGGATGTGAGCCCCTCAGCCCCGTCTTTTTATAGAGTAATGCTTCCTCAGGATTTCGGAAGATTGTGCCCTCTCCTCTGTTGAGTGGCTGGTCCCAAACAGACTGCCTCTAAAGATGTCGTTATGTCATCTGGTCTCCCCTTCTGGGCTTATGCTCAGAGCTAGCCTTTTTGACAATGGGTAACTTGAGGTCACAGGGCCACTCTGAACTGAGGTATCACAACACTTGATGAGACAGCGGCAAGAGAGGACCTGCTTCTCAGATACGTTCAGTCAACGCACTGTGGGTCTCCCACAAGAGTCTGATTAATGGATAAAGTGCCTGTGGGCATAATAATGATGCAGGAACCCACGGAGCTCAGCACTAACCCCTTTTGTCTACGTTTCCTTAGACAGAAGTGGAGGTTGTCGCTTCTGTTTTACCTCACTAGGGTATTCACGTACTAACGAATCATAGAATATTAAACCTTCACAGGAGCTACAAGATCACACAGTCTAACCCCCTCAATTTACAGACTCTGTAACTTATCCAAGGTCACACAACAAATTAGTGAAAGAAAGAGAGGCGTTAGAAGCCACACATTTGGCTCCATAGTCATTTTCTCTCCCTATATTGCACATTCTCCTTCCAAAGTAAACACCCCTGCATTTGTGAAAATCACCACTGTGTATGCCCTGGAGCCCTATATACTTTCTGCATCCTTTTTGAATATTTATTTTCAAACAGGGTTTGTAAGTAATACTAGCATAAAAAGAGACATACCTCATTTTATGTAGTCTCTTTTCCTAAAATTCGGGATCTGAATTTTTTCCACAAATACACAGTGTCAGATTATGGAAATAGATAGATGGCCTAAGTATTAATCACTGCTTGTTATTAGTATTATTCTTACAGGACAACTTGATAAGAAAGCAAAGTATTGACTCGTTAGTGGTATACATCAGTTTGAGGCCATTCAGATAAAAATGCTTGTGTTCTATACATGAAGAATTATATTATTTTACATATTATATTAACATTTAGTGTACTAAATATCTCAGTATTAATGGCCCAAAATAATCTTTTACTCCCCTTTATGATTTATGTGGTATATCTTTTAGAACTATTACTTCTGTGTTAATATCCATAGGTCTTTGCCATACATAGTATAGATGGGAAGCTTAAGAAAACTTTGTTAAAATACACTGGGGAGGGAGCAGAGCAGTAGCTAGTCTTCTGTATGGCTGGATAAAAAGAAAAAAATAGGAGAGAGGGACAGGGGAGAAAAGATAGAGGGTAGAGTGCTACTGTCCAGGAAGGGAGGAATAGGATTTTTCACTCTATTAGTATCCACTATCCCCTTCAGACCTTACCATACAGAATGTTCACAAACCATAATGAATGATAGGTTGTTTTGAAAAAAAAAATTACCTCTACTGTCAGTGGTATTTAAGTTATCTACACTCAGACACAATGGCAATCCTCATAATAATGTATATGTTTAATTCTAGCACATTACAGTAACATCGTGTCCTACTTTATCTGCCTTATAGGATGGCATAGAAAATCTAATTTAACAGATGTCCCCCACAACAGTGTTATTCACTTAATGATGTAGCACCTATGTTCTCATCAAAAGAGAGTACTGAGAAATAGGTGGCAATGAATTATTTTCAGGAGAAATTTAGGAGGAAGCAGGTGAAAAGGATTCTAATTCTTGAGGCTTTGAATAGCACGATAAGCACTATTTTATTACGGGAACAAAAAAATTAGCATTCACTGAGCTGTTTATGCATTTAGACAATGAATAAAAATGTAATGTAATTCCAGGTAGATAATGCGAGGAGAGGAGAATGAGAAAGTCTTTCCTTCCATAGTTAGGAATGTTTTTAGAGAGTAGAAAACAAAGCTGGCGACTTAGCTATTCATGTTTATTTGGAATCATTTCTCATTTGGTCCTATCTTTATGAAAAACATGGTCTAAATAAATTTCAAAACTAGATCATTGTTCATTTCATAATCAGAACAGGAGGTTGCGCTGACGTTCAAGTCGGGGAGAGGACAGCACTGCCTACAGGAGCCAGGAGGATAATGGAAATATGGCCAGTGTGTCTGAGGTAGATTCAGTGAAGATAGTTGAGTGGAGTGGTGAGGCTCTGGAGAGCCCACACTCTGTTTAAAGGCATTTGGAGACACTAGGGGGAAAAAAAACAGCCATGGAAAACCTAACTGTGGGCCCATTTCAGCTCAAAGCCAAACAGTTGGTCAGCTCCGGATTCAGTAAAATGCAAGACCCTGAGACCTCAGTGAAAACCCACACAAGGTCCTTGGCACAGGGAATGAAAGCCCGGAACAAGAAACAACTGTTAGGAAGTCTTTGTCTTATATAAAGGTATAAAAATGGTTGTTTCATGTTTGTGGCCTAAAACAATGCTATTTACCATTTCTCAGTGCTTATCATTCTATAAAAATTAAGGACCTGTGACTTATATTTTTAAAATACTATGCAAGAAGGGTCTTCTGCTTATAGCAAGAGTGTCTCAACCTGGCATCTATAAATCACGTGATACTGATGCAAAATTGTGTGTATGTGTGCATTTCTATGGTACATTAGTGAGGAGAGATGGTTTGTAACTTACCCACTGTATCAAACCCCACAAAGAGAAGAGAAACACTCAGGAAAAGGCAAGAAATCCTTTGAGAATCATTATCAGGCAGATCCAGCTGTAGGCAGGAATCTGGCTGCCAACATTTAACCATAGATAATGGTCTTTGATGACAGAATTATACCTATGAAAGAACGAGATGAATGAGCTATGTCTTCAGTCTCAGAAGGGCACTGGTAGGCATAGAACCGAACTCACTGAACCAAAACAGACAGATTTCCTCAAAATGGACAAGACAAGTCTAAATTTGAAGAACTGAGTCAGAGCTTGTCTACCAATGATTGATTTGTTGCCTGGCTCCTAGAAGCTCCTAAAGCTCTTGTGTGAGATCACCCTTGAGCCTGGCACTGTAGGGGGTAGGCTAGTGACTGCAGATTAGAAAACCAGGATGCTGGGGTGCCTGGGTGGCTCAGATGGTTAAGCCTCTGCCTTCGGCTCAGGTCATGATCTCCAGGTCCTGGGATCGAGTCCTGCATCGAGCTCCTTGTTCAGCATGGAGTCTGCTTCTCCCTCACCCTCTGCCTCTCCCCCTGCTCATGCTCTCTCTCTGTATCTCTCTGTATCAAATGAATAAATTAGAAAAAAATCTTAAAAAAAAAAAAAAGAAAACTAGGATGCTGACATGGGCTGGAGTTGCCAAGCAGGTCCAAATGAGAGACATATTAACTGCATAAATTAAAGAGAAAAATAATATTTCCTGAGTGCCTACCCTATGTTGGCAGCTAAGAGGTGCTTTGTGGATACAATCTCATTGAATCCACTTAATAAATGTTATCTAGAAACCTATGAGAAGATTTCTTCTCTGTGACTACAGATGGATTCATTCCGTCATAGTCCTCCATCTTTCTTCAAAGAAGGACAAATGTTATACTCATATTTCAGAAAAGGATAAAACTTCACACAGTACCAAAGTTGCCCTAGATCACTAAACTTCAGTGAAGGAGAGAAGTACACATCCCTCTGAGAGGGGGCGGGGATGTGGCTTTAAAAAGGCTTGCACAATATAATATAGTTGTGCCCCATAATATTATGATTTGTTGATTTGGGGTTACAAACTAGAAAGACATGCTCAGAGATGGACTTACCTCTCAAGATCAGTAATTCTCAAGAGAAAGAAGAATAACCCCCCAGTGAGGGTTGTCTGTATAACTAGCATGTGAGAGGGTGATTTGCTCTGACTTCCCAGGACACCATACTGAATTAAGGCAGAAGACTTGAGAGTGCCAAGGCCTCCGCCGTTGCTCCAAATAATCCCACTGACAGGAAATTTTCATGTAAAATGACCTTTCAGTAAACAAACTAGTGCCTCTTTCTTCTGACCTCAGGAAGTGTCCATATAATGAGTTTTCCAAATAACCAGTGGTTGCTCCTTAAGTGAGCAAAAAGGGGGAAAGGTCAATGTCCTGGTTTCATGCCTTTCTAATACGTATTTTCATACTGTTGCCTTCTTAAACTAAAAGTGATTAAGTTATTTTAACCCTTCCTTATGACTCAGGATGGTCCCTGCGACCATTAATTATTGATCTGGGATGTGAAACATGAGTGTGCTTATGTCCTCTTCTGTCTGTCATTCGGCCATCTGTTTACCTGAACTCAGTACCACCTCAGATGGCCTATCAACTCCGTTTAATGGGAGCCAAGAAACTGTAGGCACATATTAAAACTCACTCAAGTTTATTATTTTATGATCATTAAACAAATCCCCTCATCTGAAATATAAGACTCAGAGTTAAGACTTGCCCAAAGTCACACAATGGATTGTAGAAGAGTTTCATCCCACTTAGGATTTGAAGTTCTTAAAGAAAAATATTTAGTTAAAATCATCGTTAGAAATTTCTTAAATTAATCTTTAAGCATAGTATATATGTTTTCTGTAGTGTAATCCTTATATTCCTTGAAGTTTGGGTACCACAGAGATAGATTAAGGAAAAAAGAAAAAGTCTGCAGCCAGATTGTTGCCTATTCAAACCATTCGCCTTTAAGATAACCATCAAATCCAGTGAACGAGAAATGGAGAGAGATTTAAGTGTTCTTGTTTCTCATTGGAAGTTTTCTGTTTGGTTTCAGTATTAAGCCTTTGTAACCTTACTATATTTCAATTGATTGTCTCCTGCACTGAAGATTAGAGGATCAGGTTCTATTACCTCAGATGTTAAATACAACTATAATGCAACTCTCCTCAGGAGGTAGAGGGTTTTTACAGGTATAATACAGGGTTCCTGGTTGTTTCTTCAGGACTTTCTCAGCTATGACCCTTGTTTAGACAGCAAGCTCTGGATAGGACTTAAAAAACAGGAAAAAAGGGTTGCTAACAATCTTTTCAGTAGCCATCCAGATCCAGTTTGCTTACTTCCTGTTTCTCCTTTGTTCCCTAAGTGATTAAGCTCTCCCCATAAGGGAAGTACTGGGAAGTGAGAAGTCTTTACAGTTGCATTCAGTCATTTTGATTAGCATCATTGGTAACTTTTTTTCTCCCTCATAAACATATGGTAAAACAACATGTAATGTTCCAATGATTGTGATTTCAAATCTAAAGTACTATTTGTTCATTCCTGAAACCTAAAACAAACATCTGGTGGTTAATGCTTTGAGAAAAAAGTAACTTAGTGCATTACCTCTGTCTATGATTTGAGATCATAGGCAAAAATAAGAAGCTGAGATTAAGTCACAAATGTATGTTGGTCCATTCAATTAAAAAAAAAAAAAAAAGGAAAAGAACTAAGCTTCTGTGTTTCCTCTAAAATAGGAAAGGGGATAGAGACCATGTGGTAATCTTAAGGACCTCTTCCTTTCAGCCTTATCTTGCACTGAGAGATCAAATATATTCAGGCTATATCCATCCTCCCACTAGAAAAAAAGATTTGAAAGCTTCCTTATCTCCATCCCATATATGCTCAGAATTATTGAAGTCCGTGCATACTGTCAGGTTCATATTACCATGCATTTTTATTAGTTAGAATTATATCTCCTACCTTAAAACTTCTGTGACGATTTTTCATCTGTAAGATTTATTCTAGCTCACACTTCCCATTTCAGGATGGCACTTGGCATAGAGTTTGAAATAAAGATGTACTGTCCATTTTGCAATGTTGCTCATCCTAGGTAAAAAAAATTGGTTTTTTCTAAGGGTGGCGTATTAATCTGCTAGGGCTACCGTAACAAAATACCAGAGGCTGAGTGGCTCAAACACTAAAAATTTATTTTTCACAGTTCTGGAGACTGGACATCCAAAATCCAGTGGGCAGGTTTGGCTTCTCCTGAGTTTTCTCTCCTTGGCTTGCAGATGGCCATCTTCTTGCTGTGTCCTCACAGGGCCTTTTCCCTGTGCCTACACACCTCTGGTGTCTCTTCATCTTCTTAGAAGGACAGTAGCGTATTGGAGTAAGGCCCACCCTTATGACCTCATTTAACTTTGATTATCTCTTAAAAGGCCCTGCCACCAAATACAGTCACACTGGGGCTTAGCGCTTCAAAATATGAATTTTGAGGAAACACAATTCAGTCCATAACAGATAGCAATGCTATTAATCAAATATTCTGTAATATCTTCTCCTCCAGGAAAAATAAAATCTTAGAAAGGAAAAGGGAAAAGTTATTATTTACATGTGATACCAACTTATATGACATATAAATTTATATGTGAATCATTTATATGAGATATCATTTATAAGTGAGCGCACCTAAAATAACCCTTAACTACATTTTTTAGCTGTCCTAATAGAACTCACAAAGATTTAGCAAAGGAACATTTTCAGCAGATTAGCAATTCACGCTTCTACGCATTGTTTGCCTGAGAGACAAAGAAAGATCCAGAGTCAGAAATGTCAAATGAGATTGCTGCTCCTGCATCTGTTCTGAAGTCAACTCTACAAATTCGGTCTTTAGTCTCTGGAAGCGTGGCTTCCATATTGGAACAAACCTGATCCTGACTTAAGTGGCTTCAGAATGCAGAGCCACAGGACCAAGGAGCTTTAGCCACCAATAGACCATAAAACAAAGGCTGCTATAGGCCTGGGGCAAGTCAGAGTGTCCTTGTCCCCTCATGAAGTATAGACCACACTAGTTTGGTGTTGTTTTTTTTTTAGAACACTAATGTTGTGTTGGATCATTTACAATATTTCCATTTCTGAATTATTTTTTTCATGTTCTATAATAGCGTTGCTTGGTTTAGTAAATAAAAATATAGGATGCCCAGTTAAATTTGAATTGCAGAGAAACAATGAATTTTTTTTTAGTGGAAATGTCTCATGCAATATTTGGGACATACTTACACACAAAAATATATTCCTTTATGGGACATACTTAGACTAAAAAAAAAAGTATTTGTTATTTACCTGAAATTCTAATCTAAGTCCTGTATTTTATCTGGCAACTCTACTCTGGGTTTAGAAATGAATCCTTCTCTTGCAACTCCCTTCCGCCACCCATCACCCTCTTAAACTACTATCACCGACTTTGTAAATTTAATTTCCTGGCCTTAATTTTGTACTGCCACGAAGCGTGAACACCCCAGACTTCAGGCTTCTGGCTTCCTTCCATTATACTACGATGATAGATGACTATAAGATGCTCAGTGTTAAAACACTCGTTTGGCCCAGCTTTTCCCCGATGATGAAGTATTTACAACTTTATATCAATACCCCATAATACTACTATGATAACATTAGTAGACAGTATGTATTTAATAATGTGGGGAGGAATCTCTAAACCCTAGATTCAGCCACTCACCTGTAAAATCAGGGGATTGAATTCAAGGTATTATCCCCAAGGTTCCTCGCTACAAGTCTTTAAAATGAGGATTCCATTAAAGCTCTCATTTGCCTGGTGAAACCCAATTATTCCCATTTCGGATGAATCGCTTTTCTCTTCAAGTAAATGCTTAGAGATTACTCGATTCATGGCTTCACATTTTAAAGGTGTTAAACCTCACTTCCTCAAGGGCCAGAGAATGCACCCTCTATCGCCTCCCACCCCCGCTCACCGTCACACCGGACTTTGAGCGCCGTGGGCGATCAGATGATGTGTTCATGGAAATGCTGATACTGATGAAACAATTCCATCGCGGAGCTTTCTCGGACAGTTAAAAGATCTGTGTTGCCAGCAGAAGCCATCTCCGCGGTGCGGGAAACCGCGGCCCGGGCGCAGCTCGTTGTTCTCTTCCGCCCTCTAGTGGCGACAGGGGTGCTCTCCTCCGCTCGACTTTGCCGTTCAGAGCGGCAAAGATTTCAAAGACTGTAAATCAAATGGATGAATTGTTTTATTCTTGTCATTACAGTAAAAAGGGATTTATAGAGTGTTTCGAGAGATAAAATGTAGTAAATGTTGATAAAAATTAAGTATAACACAATAGCGGGCTTTAATACCTGAACAATATAGATTAAATTCATGCAATTTCATCTCTTTAATATGTTCAAATGTGAACTTGAACACTGAAGAACAAGAATATAAACTAGCCTAAAGTGTTCTAAAGAAGAATTATCCTTCTCAGGTGCTCTTGTATAATGTTAAAGGATTTTTTAGTTTAAAATAAATGTAATTATAGATAAAAAGGAAAGAGGGAAAGTTCTGATAAACACTGAATTGCAGAGAACATCTCAGTTCTGTATTTAACCATCTATCTTCAATTAAGTTAGAACTTATTCTCATTATTATTTATACATGTAATACGATGTTTAATGAATGTTGAATGATATTTAGTTTTAATGTTCTATAATCCAGAACTTTCTTCAAATGGCATGATAGTGAGTTTAACTGTGTGAATCTAAAGTGAAAATAAATTTCTCCAGTGAATGAAATAAAGTATTTCTGAAGTGTGACTTATTTCCTATTAAAGTTGTTTGCACTGAATAATTATTATAGGAAAAAATATTTCTGACATTTAACATGATTCTGGTTCTCTTATTTTTATTTAAAATGCCAATGCTATCATGCAGTATTTAGATCTTTCTAACAAAAGTTATTTAATTGGACTGCCACTTCATTTTTTAATACACTTGTGAGCCAGCTGAGAAATCTCCAATTTGTTTTCCAGGGTGGGAAAATTCCCATAAGGTGGACAGCCCCCGAAGCTATTGCCTACAGAAAATTCTCCTCAGCAAGTGATGCATGGAGCTATGGCATTGTCATGTGGGAGGTCATGTCCTATGGAGAGAGACCTTATTGGGAAATGTCTAACCAAGATGTAAGTGCCATCAATAGTTAAACTGCCATTTTGTGAGTATAAACACGTTAACACTGAGGAGTAAATATGTCTTTTGCCCTCATTCACATTAGCCCTTCTCTTCCTGAGAATTGTTCAGGGTCTGTGGCTGAGTTTGAGAAGCTAAGTAACCTTCCCCTCTGAGCTGTACTTGGTGTCATAGGGGCCAGTGGATGGGCTTTGTCATGTGAGTACCTGACCCGCATCTTACGGAGTCCGAGACTCCAACACACATTGTTCTGATGCGGCGTCACCGTGCTAAAGCAACAGTCTTGACCTACAAGTAACAAAAGACAAAGAAGAATGTTTACCTTCCCTTTCTTCCCAAGGGCGGTGTAATGCACCACTGCAAAGAGCAAATTAATTAAACTAGATGTTACTTAGAAGAAAAAGAGCAAGTGCTTTCAGGCAATGTGTTATCAATATGACATTTGATGCGGTTGGTTCTTTTGAAATATGTGATCCTTTATGCAATTTCTTTTGTTTCTGTTTTACCTATAAAAATTACCTTGGTGATCAGTGATGTTATACAACAGGAAAGTTAACACACATTTGATCTCTACGACCTCCAAAGAGATAAAAACAGTAGTCAGGAAATGTAAGTACCCTGACAATGCAAATAAGTCTACTGTCAGAACTGAAAACATATTTTTAATTTCACACTTCCTCATCCCAGAATTTGGACTTTGTCCACTCACTTGCCTTCCTCAATGCTAATGGGAACTCACGTCTAATGTGCTTCTGGATGTTCACAGGTTTAAAAAAAAAAGACAATTTAACTATAGAAAATCCCTATACACACTCAGAGTAAAATGATTTTCACATCTCTTTTTGTTGTTTGGTTTTTTTCCAGTTGTTTGCTTGGGCATCATCTCCATACCTCACACCTCATTCATTACTCCATCCCAACCTCAGGTTGTCCAAGTATCTAAAGGACTTACCAAGTAACAAACAAAGTTTTAACACCAGGAATAGAGAAGACTGGATTTGGGTTAGCTCACCACGGCTCTTGGTTCTCCCTGCCAGACAGTGTGACTTTTGAAGCTGAGTCCTGCTCAGTCCTATGGGGGTCTGTTGACTCTGTGGAGAAGGCCAGGTCCAGACACGTACATGGCAGCAGGTTTGAGATCATACACACTGTTCAATCATTGCTCTCCAAAGCACATCCTCAAAACACAGAGCCCACGTGGCTAGGTCCTACAGAGCATCTGCCCTTACGTATAGATTGTGCCCTAACCCACAACCTCTGCTCCACTCCCAAAACTTAGACTTTTGGATCCAGGTCATTTGCCAAGAATCTACTATTCCTCAGGGAATTCTATTTGAAGGACCTCATTGCTTTTTTCTGCCACAGGGCCTTGTTTGGGGCAACTTGTGACCATCTCTCCAGCTCTTCTTGAAATTGAATCTCAGCAGCAGAAATTTGCCCTGTTAATCCCTAAAGGAGCTTTTTTTTTTTTTAAACCTGTTATCCAAAATAATGGAAGCCTGCATTCAGTCACCACAGTTCCTGTTCTACTCTAAGCCCAGAATAATGCTTGCCTACTTATCCTACTTTCTCATGACTGAAGTAGGCCACTCAGACAAATCTCCAGAATAAAAAATCCTTTTCCCAGAGAGTTAGTCTCCACCGCACAGAAGAGCCCTCACTTCAAGTGCCCTTTTTCATTAGTACCCATCTAGCCCTTAACCAGTTCCCCCAGCCGACTTCAAATAAAAAATGCCCAATTCATAGGCTCCAAACATTACAAATAATATACCCTTACCAAGAAAAAGTTGTTGAGCATTCACAGCTGACATACCTATATTTGTTTGCATGTTATATACCAGTACTACCATATTAACAGATTCATTTAAAAATATTTATTGGGTGCCTTCTCTGTTCTAGGAACTAGAAATAGAACAGAGAACAAATATTATACCTGGAAGGGACCAAAAGATTATCTAGTCCAGCCCAAGTTCAACTTGCTTATGAAACTGAGGCATACAAAAGCAACATGTTTTCCCTAGATCATATAGTAAGTAATTTGATGGTGATCTTAGAGGACATGCTAATAAACTTCTAGAACAAGACATGGGCAAGGAAAAGAGAAGAGGAAATAACTGCTTCTTTCTTGGTGGTCTGACATACAGTCCATGTAGCTCCCCACGTAGCCAGTGATGTCTTGCCTTCATGGAGCTCACATTCCAGGAGAGGGGAGACAGACTGTAAACAAAGTAAATAAATAAAAGAGATAGTATTGTAACATGATAATCACTGCTTTGGGGGAAAAGAACATAAAAAAGGGATAAAAAAATGCTAGGGGGTTGATTTTGAATACACCATATATATTGCCAAATACATTCATCAAAGTCATTTCTGTATGGTCATAAAAGTCATAATTAGTTATTCTTTTTAAACATTTAGAAATAACCTTTCTTATAGTAGGATGAGATAAATAAACATAAAGAGAAGTTCCGTTAAGTTTCCTGCCCCCTGGGTTATCATCTTACCAGCTAGGGTACGCTATACCACCAATTTAGTAACCATGGCCACCATTATGTAGACTATAATTCAACCACGAAAGCCACTTAATTTTCAAAGTGCCTCAGCTTCATGACCAATAAATATAATAAAAGGACTGGGTTAGATGATTTTTAATATCTCTTTTAACAATAATAAGCTATGATTTTTATCATCTCTGGAGAAATTATCACACTGTGTTGGCAAAGGAATGATTCAGATGGTTCTTTTCTGAAGTTCAGGACATTCCTGAATCTCTGTGGAGGTGCCAAGAAGGAGATAGGACTTCCACAGAACACAGCAGGTACACGTTTAAGATTCCACAGCACAAGACAGATTTTTTAGGAGAGCAGCCTCTGAGGGGAAAATGTCCAAATGTGTAATTTCCAACATAGACTATCATGTAAATCATTCTTAATTGTTGCCTAGAGAGTTCCCAACTCTGTTGTCGACCCCTCCCTTCTCAGATCTTGCCCAACAGCTTACCCAGCCATTCTGGCCATGGATATTGATGATAGGATGACCATTTAGAGAATGATTCTGTCTATTAAACCTCATTTGGCCACAGATACTGTATCTGGAACCAGAAGAAGCTGCTGCAGCCAGTAATAGATTCCCAACATTAAGGCCATTCTTGTTTGTTCAGGATTGCCAATGCCCACAGCACAGGGCTGAACCTGAACGCTCCCTCCACCCAGAGTTTGATTGTTTTTTGAGGACCAGGTAGGAACTAAGCTGAAAATCATCATCTCTGAGTGGTTACCAAACAGTATTCAAGCAAGAATCCAAAAATAGGAGAACAGAACTTTCTGGGTGAGGGAGGGATTCAAACTCTCGAGGTCCTCAGATCAACACGAGACCAGAGGAAAGTGGTAAGAGCTACAATCTTTTATGTATCTTGTGGCTATTTTTTGCTGCTGATGTAAAGAGTTGAAATTCTGTTTAGTTTAACATATTGGAAGTCAGCATATCTGTAACAGATCCTGTAACCAGACTTTCTGTTTGGAAGCAGAAATAGCTTAATCAAAACTTTCCCAGCTGCTCCTCTCCAAATACTGGTTATTCCCTATTTGTTCCGCATTTCTCATTTGTTTGGTTAAAGTATAGTCTTTTGTTTGCGAAGGTGCATTTTAAATAAAGAAAGTACTATTTTGGACAATAAAAATCCAACTATGTTCTGTTTGAATATTTTATATTTTTACTACATTTTGGTGAGTTTAAACTAAGCTATGGGCTTAGTTAAATACAGAATGTTAACACGTTTTATGATTTTAAATGAGTTTAGGAAATTTCAGATCATTTTTATGAAATAGTTCCTCTATTCTGTAGACCATGGCATATTTTATTACAGTGAACATTTTTTGTAGAATCTGTTTTAGTGAATAATATAATGAGTTACCCAAAGGTCAGCAGTATTGTACATTAGGGAAAGGAAATGAGAAAAGAGTATATAAGATTAGTCCATAAAAGCCCTAACAAACATAACAGCAGGTGCCATCTGCTTAGCTATTCAGCAGTTACTTATTAAACATGTGCCAGTCACTGGGCTGGGTGTGCCTGTGGGGCGGGGATGGAGAACTAGAAAACCCAGTCCCTGCTCTCAAGGAGGCCACCGTGTAGATGAAAAGGTGAAGTTCGATATTCCTAAATCCTAGCCTTGCCTCCCAAGGAGAATGTGCATTCCTCAAGGGTAGTCCTCATGCCTTCTTCTTTTTCTTTTTAATAGAAACAACACTGTGAATGGAACATAGTTTTTGGGTTTTTTTTAATATATGTCAGAAAAAGCATGCATACTCTATTATTCAGCATTCTTTTGATTATAAATGACAAAAACTCAACCCAAACTAAGTTGAATAAATTTTTTTAAAAAAATTTCATTCATGAGACTAAGCAGGTTAGTGGTGCTGAATGCCGGGGATCATGCAGGGTTTTTAGTGCTTCCCTAGGTCCGTTGACCTCATTTTCTCCTACTGCAAAAGTCCTCTTTGTTTTATTCTTTACAGTCCAGGGCTCTGCATTCAAGCTTAGCAACCTCAGCAGAATAAAACCTCTTCCCTCTGTGAAAATTCACAGACAAATCCCAGGGAAGACTCTAGCTGGCTCTGTCAGGGTCCTGCCCAACCCTGAACCAAAACCAGGCCAGGGAAATAGACACTGTGGTTGGACCAGCTAGCTTAACGTATCAGCCCATGCCTTCAGAGGCAGGTGGAGCACTGTGATTGGCAGTTTCCCATAACCACATGCAGTGGGGGGGGGGGGAGTCCCCAAAAGAAAGCAGTTGTGTCACTGGAGATATACTATTTTGTCCTTTTTTGGTATAAATTGTTTTTCAAGAGCAACTTTATTTATTGCAGTATCAAAACATTAACATCGTGCATCACTGTATTCTAGTGAGGCAGCTGGTAAATTGGCAAGATCATGAGAGCTTTGGAGCAAGGTTTCTCAACCTCAGAACTATTGATGTGCTGACATGTTGGGCTGAGTAATTCTTTGTTGCGGGGTAGCGGGACTGCCTTGTGCATTGCAGGATGTTTTGTAGCATCCCCAGCCTTTACCCATGAGGTAGCAGTACCACCTTCCCAGATATGACAAACAAAAATGGCCCCAGACATTGCCCAGTCAGAGATGCAGTACAAAAATCATGCCAGGGAAGAGCCACTGTTTTAAGGCTAGAAAGAGCTGGGTTCAAATCCCAGCTCCACAGTTCACTGGCTGTATTATCTGAGGCAGGGAGGTTAAGCTTTCTTAAGATGCTATCCATATACTCAACTGCAGGGTTCAAAAGAATTAAAGATAATGTAGGTAAAACACCTGGTACATAGAAGGTGTTTAATTAATCAAATGTAATAATCATAGTTTGCATTTTCTGAGATTATTACGAGCCAAGTATTTTAGATTAGTAAGCTCATTTAATCTTCAAAATAATTATCTAAAATAAATGCTATTGGGCGCCTGGGTGGCTCAGATGGTTAAGCGTCTGCCTTCGGCTCAGGTCATGATCTCAGGGTCCTGGGATCGAGTCCTGCATCGGGCTCCCTGCTCCTTGGGAGCCTGCTTCTCCCTCTGCCTCTCTCTCTCTCTCTCTCTGTCATGAATAAATAAATAAAATCTTTAAAAAAAATTAAAAAAATAAAAATAAATAAATAAAAAATAAAATAAAATAAAATAAATGCTATTACTCTCGTTTCTAGATGAGAGAACTGAGGCTTTCTAGAAAGTTTAAATAACTTACCCAAGGTTACTAGCTAGTTAATAGTGGAATTAAAGTTCAAGCCCCTTTCCTACTCCAAAGTTAATGCTTTTACCCTCTAAGCTATACTGTAGAAGTCTAATTTTCAAAGGAATCTCTATACCACAGAGGTTCTACATGATGAAACGAGAGCATCTTTAATTATGTATGCCACTCTGTCACAAGAGAAGTGTTTTTGTTGTTTTCTATTAGCAAAAGAATGCAGATTGACTCGCTATTGTTTGGAACTATAAATCTTTTTTGTAGTGTTTCATGTCTTGATATTAAAAATTTATAAAATGTACCATATTTATTACATTTCTCAAAAGCATATACAGCAGTAGCTTAAAATCAAATTTTAATAATGGACAAATTTAGCCTACTACCCCAGAAACTTGTCACAGATATGTTGAAGGTGTACCGCTCCTTGCTGTTTCCTAGCTTTTTTTTCTTCTTTTTTTAAAGATACTGCTGGGTTATGTTTTATGTTATTTTGATCCAAGTTCAAAGTAATTGTTGTTTATTATACAATGGGAGTACAATGTAATGCTAGGAGCTATGCAAGTTCCAAA
Source organism: Mirounga leonina (assembly GCF_011800145.1). NCBI lineage: Eukaryota > Metazoa > Chordata > Mammalia > Carnivora > Phocidae > Mirounga > Mirounga leonina. Next base: position 18,606,927 of record NW_023270431.1, read on the forward strand.
GATGATACCAAGGGCACTGCAGTTCTTCCAACACTTACACTGTATAATGCGCTTAACAGAAGAAAATGGAAGCAAAACATGAACAGCAGGCAACATTAAATAACCAAATCCCCACAGAGCTAATATGTAGGGAAAAAATCTAGCATCACATAAATGAGAGGCGACTTGGCTCGAACTAATGATCTGAACACAAGACCAGAGTCTTGGGTTTTGTTTTTTTTCCCTGACATGATGCTGTTCAAAAAAAAACAAAGGCAAAAACAAAAAAACTCCTCGAAGCAGTTTGAAACCCAAATGTCTTATGCGTATAGTATCATTTAGGCATATGCTACTAAGCTAGTTCATTTTCACAAAAAGAGAGCCAGTATTAGGGAACATCTCATTTGAGGCTTACGAGGAAACATAACGCTGCCTCAGTGTTTCTGTGGGGTTTATTCTCCTTAGTTTTCGAAAGCTTTTATGGAATAATAACTTTTGTTTTAGATTGCTTTCTGAAGCTTACCTGAAGAAAAAAATTGGGAGTTTATCTTCAGGGTTTTCTTTTTATAGGTCATGTGGTTGAAAAGAACCTTTTGATCTTATTGGAATTGATTTCTTTTTTCAAAATTTATAAAGGAAGAAAATAACCTTTTACCATATCTCTTGTTTGTCCTCATAATTCTATAACCTTTACAATTACGGGGCAGTATTTCAGCCAAGAATGGTGGATGGGTAGAATCCACTTACCTAGAAATGTAGTATGATTTTATGACTCAGAGAGTCCAGTCATTTCCAATTTTTGTCTCTGATTAGATTTTCCAAACTCTTCTTTATTATGTAATGGTCTTTGTGTAATGATCTGTGTAAGATACAGGAAATTGCTAAAGGCCCATTCCCATTATTTCAACCTTTCCACATTACTGAGGGAATTTTTGCATGTATGTGAATACGTACTATACCAAGGCAATTGTCAAAATGGCCTTCCTTTTCTCAATTTTTCAATAACTGCTACTATCTGTACATAGGCAATAGCAGCATTTTAATTAAATACATACTAATTACACTAGCCTGATGCATGTCTACTAGCATCAAGAGCAATGGGAATATTATGAAAGGCAATCAATCACCATTGTAAATAATTCAAATGGTAAAGTTCGAAGTAGAGGAAACCAATAACCAATATGCCACCACCACAGGGTAATTTTCAATGGAAACTTTTTTGTACCTAAACGACCACAAAGCAAGAAAATATATACATGCCAGTAATGTTTTCATAAAAAATTAATTATACCGTCAATATATTTACATATTGAAATATATTTATAATCTTTAGCTCTTAAAATTTTTATTCCATCTTTTGCTCTCTTTGGAGCATTTACAAAGAGGACATTTTAAAATCCCCCTTTTCTTTGTACTCATCAACTATATTTCCATAGCTTCTTAGTCTTAGTTTGCCAGGATAGTCTGGATGTTTGGATTTTTTGTCTCCCTGCATTTAGAACTCTGTGGGAGATAATCCTTTTCCATGAAGGCCAAATCTAGAACTGGAGGTTACAGAACCTCAAAATGTAGAGATGTTACCAAAGGCCCTGCAGATAAAGACTTCAGTTTCAGTGACTCTAGAAACAGCTTTTTGAGCTAAACACTACAATTGCAAGCATTGAATCCAGTTGTCTTTTCTTCATTAATGAGGAGACAGAGACCTGCCCAACTAATGAGTTTGTTAGTGACAATTTAAGACTTTGATGCAGTTCAGGGGACTCCTTCACTAATGCTCTTTGCATGACTTACAAACTGAAGCATTGTTACATAATTTTAGTTATCTGTCGCCAGTGTGACTTTGAACTGTTAGGGGTAAAAGATTTTCCAAATGGCAAATCTTATCAACAACCTTTAACCTCTAAGAGTCCTACACTTCATATTGTTCCCCATTTTGTCCACTCATTCAACAGTCTCAAAGGTGGTAATCTAGTGAGGACAAGCACTCTTCATTTTAAAAAGGTCCTTGACATTCTCTGGTGAGTTCCAAAAAGTGAGCTTTGGGAACTGCCTTAACAGTAGACTTTTAAGAAATTTTTTATCTTAAAGTTAAAAAGGAAATCTTAGGTTTCCATGCCCTAATGACCTACAAATTACAAATGAGCCTCTGAAAAAAAAATGTTTCTGCCTGTACCTTATTCTTTCACTACTCTGTACCCTTTTTTCTTATTGTACACTGAATTTCATTTGGGTCTTGATTGCCTTCCACTGAATTTTAAATCCTGGATGTTGAAAAATATTGAATAAGAAAATCAGTATAAGATTATAAATGTTATTTCCTTATAACCACGTTTTTCCTTCCTTTTTTTTTTCTCTCCCATGTAGACACAGCCTTTATATTGCATATCAGGAAAATAGATTACCAGTGTTTTCAGCATTATAGTATTACAAATCAAATATCCTAATATATATAAGTAATCATTATCCCAAAAAGGAAGTGTATACTTGGACCCTTTGCTTCACCATCCCCATTCTACCTGAGACTATAGGTTTTCCACAAAGCCATGTTGAATATTTAGAGGGAAGATAGAAATAAAATCATTTCACATTCCATTTATTAATGTACATTTCAGTAGACTAAAATTTTGTGAGTTTCTTTTTCTTTTTTTTAAAGATTTTTATTTATTTGACAGAGAGAGACAGCAAGAGGGAACACAAGCAGGGGGAGTGGGAGTGGGAGAAGCAGGCTTCCCGCTGAGCAGGGAGCCAGACGCCCTGCTCGATCCCAGCACTCTGGGATCATGACCTGAGCCGAAGGCAGACGCTAAATGGCTGAGCCACCCAGGCACCCCTGTGAGTTTCTTTTAAAAGAAAGTACGAATAACTAAATTCAATGTGCTTCTTTTTGGAGATACTTATGTGATTGCCTGCATAGCCTGAGCAGTCCTTGTTCAATGGTATTGTTCAGGGATGTCTCAGCATCTTCATGTTGACTATCTACTTCTTCTTTGCCTTGTTTAATAAAAGGTGCATACTGCCCGCTTTGATTCAGAAACTGTCAACACAATTGGAAAACTCATCTGATTCAGCAAGAGCAGAATAGTCTGCTACGTGCCCCAACTGAGCCTTATGTTGATTCTAGGCTGCTAAAAATTGCGGTGTCAATGACAAGGAACCAGTATGGTCTATTTAGAATAACCAGCCAGGTTTTAGATAATAAATTCTGACAGAATCTAATTCCTTCTACCTCTGCATGGAAATTATTACTGCAGTCATTTCATATTTTTTCACTTTATTTTAATTTTCTTCTTGCATTTTTAAGTAAGGGTTTAACCTTGTATAACTCTTCTCCAAAGGATGACAGCCTACAGCTATCATAAACCAAACTGTTACAAAATTCTCTCTAGTTAATTATCACCCCTTCATATCCTAAAACAATAAACCTCAATTAGTCTTTTAGACAAAGCACCCCATATGCTTCTGGCTCCTTGTCAGTCCTTAACTAAGGAATCAGAAAATACCTATAAAATAAAGCTGCTCACAAAAGACATGTTTATGAAGATAAAGGTTAATATAGGTTTTCTCAAGTTGCCCATAAAATACAGCTTTTATAGATCACATATGTGACCACTGAAGCTCTATTTTTTGACTTGACAAAGCATTGTGCTAGATGCCAGAACCTATGGGAAAAAGAAACAGTTGCTGCTCTTGAGGGGTCCAGCTCGCCAAGCTGAAAGATCACAAGTGTTTTGTAATGGCCAGAGCAAAGGCCTGGACGCAGCCAGAGGTGAGGACTGAGAGCCAGGCTCAAGGCGAGCCGCCACAGAATTTCAGACGTGGGAGGAATGAGATCACAGCGCCACCTCAGGATTGCTTCCGCTGCACTGTGGGAGATGATCGGAGAAGGGAAAGGAAGACAAGTAGACTAGTTAGGAGGCTGTTATCAAAATGGGCAGGAAATCATTTGGAGGGAGAATTTAAAATGGAGCAGAGTTAAAATATATGAAAGGAGTAGAATCAGCATGACTTCAGTTACTGTTGAGCATCAGGGAAGAGAGAGACCCAAATGACTCCTTGATCTCTGCCTTGAGTCACTGCAAGAACAGTGGTACCCTTTGCAAAGGACAGGAATCCCAAAGGACGAATGGGGTAAGTTTTGAACAAAATAAATCTAAGGCGTCTGCATGACAACCTCATAGAGTTCTGTGTCCGGTAGGTGATAGATCTAAACGTCTGCAGAGAAGGCTGAGCATGAGCTGCGGCTGTGGCCGGCACACGTGGGCAGGCGAGAAGGCAGCATGGGGTGTACAAGAGAGTGAGAGAGGCTCAGGATCTAATTCTGGCACAAAGTCAGGGATCTGGCTCAAGATTCAGGACAGATGTTCACTACCACTACCATGATCCAGAGGCTATTAAGATGATAATATCAGTCTGTTTTTCAGGGAATTATTAGCTATGCAATACTGACCTAATCGGTTTATCAGTTTGAGCTTTGGCTTTCTTACCTATAAAATATGCATAACCATACTCACATAATAAGGGAATTTGGGACCTAAATAAAGTGAGCTAAGCCAGAGCGTGGCACATAATAAGCTCTCAAAGTTATATATGTTACTTGAATCTGAAACCAGAAAGCTCATAGGAAACTGAACTCATCATCACTCCAGCCCCAAAATTGTTTCTTCTCCTGTGACCTCTGTCTTTACTAGTTGACCAAGCCAAAAACCTGTCCTGCCACATCTAACCTTAACCCTATCTTGTGTTTCTGCCAAATCAGTCCACTTCCCATATACCACAGCCACTGCCTCCCTCTACTGAGGCCATCCTGATATCTTGCCTGGATCATTGCAAGCCTCATTCCTGGCCTCCTTCTCCTTCCAACATGCTCTCCACACTGAAGCTAGAGCGAGCTTCCCAAAGGCAAATCTAATGTCATTTACTTGCTAAAACCCTTTTCTCTTTGCAAAAAGTCATTTGTAGCCAATGTACAAAATCACTCATGATCCTAAGAAATATAGTTTTTACTTAACCTCCCAGCCTTTGAACAATAATAGAGCCTTTGAAGGCTATATTCTAGCTGCACAAATCTTTCATTCTCTGATCAGGTCCCATCTCCTCCCTTCAACCTATCCAGTTGACCCTGCTAACCTTCTACATTTCCTATGAGATCCAGCTCACCTCCACCGAGAAGGTTAGGTTAGGCAGTTCTTCCACATACCCCATAACTCCCTGTTCAACTTGGCATTTACAATAGTCAAACTCCCCAGTCTTCTTCACTAGATTATATGTTTCCTAAAGACAGATACTTCTTACCCATTTGTTACCTCTTATACATAGCATGCCCAATAGTACATGTTATGAGAGACTATGGACTCTGAGAAACAAACTGAGAGTTCTAGAGGGGAGGGGGTGGGGGGATGGGTTAGCCTGGTGATGGGTATTAAGGAGGGCACGTATTGAATGGAGCACTGGTTGTTATACGCAAACAATGAATCATGGAACACTACATCAAAAACTAATGATGTAATGTATGTTGACTAATAACATAATAAAATAAAATTTTTTTTAAAAATAGTACATGTTAAATGGTTAATATATATCTCTTTGGATGAATAAATTTAAAAATCCATTAAAAAGATGTCTTTTAACCATTTTGTGGATCATATTGCTTAAATCTCTTCTTCTGGCTCCCTCAAAGCTAGAATTTTTAGGAGTGCAATCTTGGGCAAGTTAAACCTCTCTCTATTTACATTCCTTGTCTGTAAGATAGGGATAACAATAATACCTACCTCACAGGGTTATTATGAGGATTAAAAGAGTTGATACATGTAAATCATTTAGAACGGATACCTGGAAGTATCCAAGAGTTCTCACTAATAGCTGTTATTGTCACTGTTGTTACTGTTGTTACTATTATCCTACAAGGACCCTTTATGTATGACACCTGACATGATACAGGGCTCAACAAATTTTACAAAGTCACAAGTTAAAAAATTAAGGAAATGTAAAAGTCAGAGGTCAGCAAGAAGAAAAGGTCACTGTCCCCACAGAAAAGCATCCTGTGGCCAGAAACACCGCTGAACTCATTATGGGTGAAGGTTCCAGACAAGGGACCACACTCTCCTTTTACAGGACAATTATGAGAGCAATTTTGTCAAAGAGAATATGAACAACCCACTTGGCACAAAGCAGTCTGCATTAGGCGTTAATTATTTACAGGAGCTGTCTAGGAAAGTCAACTAAGGACCATGAAGCCACTGGGAAATAGTAACCCCTCTAGACAGGAGGAAGAAGCCACCAGTCTTACAGAAAGCTGAGTTTGAGTCCAGTCCTCCTCTCCTGGAGAATAGCAAGCCCCGGTCTCACTCATCATTGTCCAGGCAAACCAAAGTGAGATCATGAGATCATTTTGGAGAATGCTGCTTGATGCACCAATTTTTGATTAATACTTCTTTCCTTCAGAGGGGATTTCAAATGCTGCCATGCTCATAATTTGAATCCATCTTGGGTAGTTTAAAACTTCAGGTTTTCTAAGAATCTGCTGCTCTATCAAAACAAATCCAAAAATTTCTTCTAATAGCTTTGGTTTTGTTCAATAACATTTATTAATGTGTCAGGCACCATACTAAATGATGAGAATGTAAAATCTACAGACATAATTCCTGCTTTCAAGTATGTATAGCCCTAGCGGAAAAGCAGATGAATAGTTACAATACAATGTAATAGATGAAATAATAGAAATGTGTACAAGACTCAGAAGCATTCAGAAATGACTCTGTTCAGGCTGAGATAAAATTTTGCAAACTATGAAGTAAGTATGTGTTTGATTTACCCAGAATATAAAATTTAAGATCCGAATAAAAACAATGAAGTCAAATTACCAGGTGCTATGACAAAAGGTAACATGGAAATCACTCCTAAAATCCTGTTAATTGATATAAAATTGGAAAGGAGGATTTATCATGAGAACTGAAAAGCATTTCTGGGGAATGGTCAGAGAAGAAGTTTGGAAGCTACTGGAACTCAGTTTAAATGCTAGCTCTGCCATCTAGACTGTGTCAATTTAGGCAATTTTCCTAACCTCTCTGAGTCTAAATTTTTTTTCACTTAAGAATAAGGACAATAAGGGGCACCTTGGTGGCTTAGTCGGTTAAACGTCCAACTCTTGATCTTAGCTTGGTCTTGAACTCAGGGTCATGAGTTCAAGTCCCAGGTTGGGCTCCACTTAAAAAAAAAAAAAGAATAGGGATAATAACAACTATCATATTGAGTTATTTTAAGCAGTCAATGAAGAAAAAGATGCAAATCACCTAGCACATGATAGATACTCAATAAAAGCAGCTAATATTTTTTTCTCAAAATATAACCTCACTTGTCATCTATTTTATTCTATGCACTTATAATTAGGTAACTGTGGTAAATCAACTAGAGTGCTCTTATAGGGTGGGATTTTAAAGTCTTTTTATAATGGAATTCTATCCTATTTCTTAGCTACTTTTCAGAACTATCCACAGTAGTTTTATGCTATACAAGCATTTTACATATATCCTGTTTTACTAAAATGTGTTGCAAAAGGTCTTAAAATCCAAGCCTAGTTGGCAGCAAAAATAATCAGGAAACAGATAAGAAAAAATCCTGTTCGGGCGCCTGGGTGGCTCAGATGGTTGAGTGTCTGCCTTTGGCTCAGGTCATGATCCCAGGGTCCTGGGATCGAGTCCCGCATTGGGCTCTCTGCTCCTTGGGAGCCTGCTTCTCCCTCTGCCTCTCTCTCTCTCTGTCTCTCATGAATAAATAAATAAAATCTTTAAAAAAAAAAAAAGAAAGAAAAACTCCTGTTCAATAATGGGATAAAATGAATACAAAAATGCTAGTATCCTGACAGGTTAAATGTTCTGGTCACAAAGACACTGATGGGATTAGGAGAAGTTCCCTATTACCAGAAAGCTAAAGCTTAGCAGTTAAGAGGTTCTTGTAGGCATATTATTGCTCCTTTTTGCAAACTGCCTCTAGCATGAATTATGGATACTTCAGAGTCCTGTCAAATAGTGTCAATTAAAAAAGAAAGTAAGATGTGTTTTTCGAATTACAGAAAGTGTGTAGCTGATGCAACAATAAAGAGAGATCTCCGGTTAGCAATCTTAGCACTTGCATTTTTGTATTTCTGTTGTTGATGGAGGACAGTGATGAGGTTGAGTTGTGCCTGTCTTTAACTATTAGTCTGTTCCTCAACTGCCCATCTCAAAAATGGGGAATGGAGCCTTTCCTTTTTCTTTCTCCCAGAGATGATATAAGAATAAAGGGTCACATGATGGGGCACCTGGGTGGCTCAGTTGGTTAAGCAGCTGACTCTTGGTGTCAGGTCGTGATCTCGAGGTCGTGAGATCGAGCCCCATGTTGGGCTCCACACTCAGCGCAGTCTTCTCCAGATTATCTCTCCTTTCCCTCTGCTTCTCTCCCCACTCGTGCTCTTTCTCTCTATAAAATAAATAAATAAAATATTTTTAAAAAGATAAAGGACCACATGAATACTTTGAACACATCATAAAAAATAAGCTATATAAATTCAGAATTGCATTATTGCATTATTGCAGTATACTATATTGCATTATTAGGAGATTCCCAGGTGGGCCGTAGATGAAATAGATGACTTTCCTGCCTTATCCTATATATGATTTCCTGAGTTCAAAAAAAAAAAACACCTTGTTGTCATCATATTGTTACCCTTAGCTCGGCTTCTTATAGAGATTCCTTTCCCTAGAGCCTCTCTGTCCTATATAGTAACCACCAGCCACACGTGGCTATTTAAATTTTAATGAATTAAAATGAACTAAAACACAAAATTCAGTTCCTCAGTCTTATTAGCCACATTTCAAGCAGTCAACAGCCACATGTGACTACTTGCTATCATGTTGGACAGAGAGAACAAAAAGTTCTATTGGAGAACGCTGGCCCCGAGGATATGCAGACTTGAACGATCCTGTTGCGCGATGTTCTTAGGCCAGCCACCGATAACATTTGAAGGATTGAATGACCTTAGAAGTTCTGAGAGGACTTCATAATCACATCGGGGTCAGACTAAGGGAAAGGCAGAAGTAAGCAAAGAGAAATTAAATAGGCAATAAAGAAGGAAGAAGGAATGATAGCCAGCAAAAGAATACGTACTGACATTATTACAAAAGGATAACAAATGACTCAGGAGTTCAGTGCTTCAACAGAGGTACAATTTTACTTAACACATTTGTCACATGTGGCTTGCATAAAACGTACCAATCTTATGCTGACTTTCTGAAGTCCTAATTGGGTTTTGAAACGTTCCAGCTAAATCACACAGGAACTATTTCTCGAAATCGTGATGAAACTTAACCTCCCTTCTGAATACCACATGTTTAAAAATGTATTTCCCTCAAAGAGATGTCAGCAGATATTAATGTAGATACTTGCAACTTTTATATTTATCTTTGTTTGGGCTGCTTGTACCCATAAGTTTTCATGCTTACCAATATTTTGTCTTCTACTTCCTGTATAAAAAGGAATTATTGGGGTGCCTGGGTGGCTCAGCCGTTAAGCGTCTGCCTTCGGCTCAGGTCATGATCCCGGGGTCCTGGGATCGAGCCCCACATCAGGCTCCCTCCTCAGTGGGGAGCCTGCTTCTCTCTCTCTCTCTCCCCTGCTTGTGTTCCCTCTCTCGCTGTCTCTCTCTCTCTGTCAAATAAATAAATAAAATCTTTAAAATAAAAAAGGAATTATAACTTAGCATATGTTGTGTTATTTGTCCCAAAAAGTAAGAAACTAACCTGTGTGTGTTTGCATTTAGGTCATTCTGTCCATTGAAGAAGGTTACAGACTTCCGGCTCCCATGGGCTGTCCAGCATCTCTACACCAGCTGATGCTTCATTGTTGGCAGAAGGAGAGAAATCACAGACCAAAATTTACCGACATTGTCAGCTTCCTTGACAAACTGATCCGCAATCCCAGTGCCCTTCACACCCTGGTGGAGGACATCCTTGTGTAAGATGCATACTGTTGATTTTCTTCTCCTCGACGGTTATTTCTTTCAGGCTATAGACAAGACTAACAGGTAGAGAGGAGAAAGTTTACCATCATAACTGTCTAGTTTTTGACCTTTTAGAATATTTTATACAAACCATGTTTTATTTATCAGCTGTGAAAAAAACAATGAACATTTTTAAATGGGTTTTTTGTCTTAAGAAAACAGATTCTCCTTTTGTTCTCTCCGTATCTAATTTCTCTGAGTTACTTTCGTTATATTTTTTTTCTTGTGGGGGTCTTTGGTATTTGTATATCCTTTCTTTATTTACTGATCCTGCCTTACCTCTGTAAGTAGGATTTGTGTGTATCTGTAGCTTTTTTAATTTTCTTGTCCATTCTATGTTCTGTCCCTCTATTTGAAATGGCAAGCAAGACAGGGGCAATTTGTGAATCAGCCAGGAGTGAGGATGTTTCCTGCTGATATGATCATACCCAGCTGTTGTTACTTTCCATTTCTAAAACCAGAAAAAGACAGATGACAAGACAAGAAAATGAAGGCACTCATATACCATTTTATAAAAGTCAGTAGAGTTGAGAAGATCTACTCACCTCTCTATAAAAAGCAATTATAAGAAGAGGAGAGTAGAAGGAAAAAAAAAAAACACTATTACCTATTTCTGAAAAAATTACATTTAAAATAGTATTGAATTGAGAATATATGTATTTAGGCCAAATTGGATTTAGAAATAACCAAAGCATTTCCAAAGCTCACTTTCCTAACTCAGGGGACGGCCAACAGAATATACAGATGTTCAACTTTAGATCACAGGTTCAAGTCAGTGCAGGTTTTTTGTGACAATAAGGCCAAAGGCTCTTCAAGGACTACTTAAGCAGGCCCTCAGTTCACTGCAGAGCACATAAGAGTTCACCTCTAAATCACTAATTGGCAGCCTCTGTAAAGTGAAGCCAAGCATGAAATAGCTAGAGATTAAACTATTACTCTAGCCCATCTTCCCTAAAGCAGTCCAACAGAGGAAGCAGTAAAGGGCGGCGGGGGCCAGCGGGGGCAGGGGGGGAAACGACTTAGGATTTTACATTAAAGGGCACCCAATGAAGGATTTTAAGCAAGAGAATGGCAGGATCATATTTGCATTTCTAAAAGATAGCTCTAGAGCTGATTTAGACTGAGTGCAAAACAAGGAACAAGACTAGAAACAGACAGTTGTATGTTTACAGAAACCCAAGCTAGAAAAGATTAGGGCCTAACTCATGAAATGGGAATAAGTTTGGGGTCAGGAGGTAAGAGGATGGATTTGTTCTGAGGCAAGGAGAACAATGTGTCTTGGTCATTGATTGAATATGGAGCGGGGAGGAGAGAAAAGAGTCAAGGATTCTGTCAAGTTACTTTCTTAGACAACCTGGCTGATAATATTACCACTAAGAGAGAAGAAGGATAGGGTTTTGGAATAGAAATGAGACCATTTCAAGTAAGCTGAATTGAAGATAACTGTGGGGCAGGTAGGTGGAGATGTACAATAGGCAGTTATATTTGTAGGTTGAACCTCAGGTGGAAAGATCTGGGCTGAAGATTTGAAGATCATCAACATAGAGACTATAGCTGAAGATTCACACATAGTTGAGATGGCCCATGGAGACTATAAGGTATGAAAATTAACAGAGGGAAAGAGGGAAGGGTATTCTCTGGAACACCAAGATTTAAGAAATGAGCTGAAGGAGAGTACCCAAAGGAGACCAAGAAAGAAGAGCCAGACCGGTAATAACAGAAGTCGGGAAAGAGCAGTGTCATAGAAGCCAAAAATGGGGAGAGTTTCAAGGAGTGTAATGTCCAAGTCTTCACAAAGCTTCAGCCAGATAAAAAGTGAAGTGGGCCCATCGAATTTAGCAGCAAAGTGGTCAGGTATTTATGGGCAGCCTTAGCAAGAGCATTTGAATAAAAGTGTGTAAGACAGATTGCAATGGAGCAGCAGTAAATATGAGGTCAGAGAAAAGCAGTATAAAGTACTAAGAAGCCTGTCTTTGAAGGGAAAGAGAAGTAGTTAGAGAAAATGTTTCTTGGTTTTTGTTTTTATGGTTTATTGAAGAGATGGGCATGCATTGACATTGAAGAGAAAGAGCTAATGCAGTGAGTGTGCATTAGTGGAAAAGAACTTTGGTTATCTATAAACTGAACTCATTTAATCTGAGCCTCTCATTGTGGTATAGGGTTAACGGACCCCACAGCCAGTGCCCATCAACAGAGCTCTCGAACTGTTCTATGGCTGTAGAAGCAGGCAGGTAAGAGCCTTCTTTTTGAAGAAAAGCAGATAAAACAATTTCTTCCCTGCTTTTTCAAGATTATGAATAGTTGGAAAATACTGATGAAGACTCTAAGATGAGAAAATGACAAAAAGTCAAAATGATCCAGAGGTAAAGTCAACATGAGGGCTTGTGTCACGGGGCCAGAAGTGTGTGGTTTAATGGGATGTGCAGTCATGCTGTGGACAGGCCAGCAAATGGCAAGTTGGTGATGGCACCACCCCACACTGGCAAGAGTTGGGTACTTGATATAAAGTGGGCAGTTTGATTCGACTCTGAAGTCTAATATCTGGGAGACCAAATGGAAGTTTCTGTGACTGATTTGCTATCCTTGTTTCTGACAAAGATCTATGTGCTAGTATTTTCTGCCTTTAATATGCTTTTCTTGGAGAAACAAAGGGAAACAGAGTTCCACGGGTACCATGACTGAACTGTTATCACCATTCTTATTTTCACAGCAGCCTGAGTGGGTTACCCCTGTCAACCCCTACACCTCCAATGCCATCCACCCACCCTGTCCCTGATCCCAGAGAGCTAAGGCTGTTTAAGGGGAAGAGACATGGTGTGAAGGATAGCGATGTTAGCTGAAGAATGTGTGGTTTGTTTTATGCTTATAAAACTGTGGCACTGTCCATCCCCCGTGTCCCAAAGCCCAGTCATCTGTCTTAGTGTGATGTTGGATTAAGGAAACATGACAGAGTAGAATTTCAATCTCTCCACCCATTTCTCTCTCAAACAGGTAAAGGAGTTTAAGGGTAAAATCCACAGCAACTCTGATTAAACTCACCTCTACTCATTAGACTCTCGAGTATCCCCAGCCTCCCAGGGTTCTCTCACACTTCTATACTGACATGACTCTCCCATCCACTAGGTCCCCATGGTTTTTATTCCACTCTAATTGCTTTTTTCTCAACAATTCACCTGAGAAGCTTTTATCCTTTCTCTTGACAGAATAGTAAAAGGGGAAGAAATTAAGGCAACCAAGGGGGAATGAGGAAAGCTGTGATACCCACAGCTCAATAATTTTATACTAGCATATTGGAAATTTCATAAATCTTGTATCTGCAATTTCTCCTCTCAAAAGACAGAACACCCAATAGAAAAAAAAAAAAAAAAGTTGGTCAGAGAAAGCACTGGAGCAGCTGTTCCGAATAATGCTGATACTCTTGTGCCTGGCACACTCCCATGGGGATATTCAGAGCTCTGTGCACTTCTTACCTTCTCTCCTACTCAAGAAAGTATGTGGACGTATAAGTGAACATAGCAGTATTATAAGTATAATTTTAACTCTGGTTTTTAAAAAATTTGCAAGAGTACCTTATTAATATAGGTAGTCATCCTTTCATAAATGAGAATTTCAAACTACATTCTACAGTGTTGCCTTATAACCTCCTCTTTAAAGTATTTGTAGCTGTCACATGGTGCACAGCCCCTGGGGGAAAAGGCCCACTTTGAGACCAAGTCTATGTGGAGAATGGTATCAGGAGCAGGGCCTAGCCATGACCTTTGAAACGCCTCTCACTCCCTTTCCTCTGACCCTCGTGATAAATGCGGTCACTACTCTCAACCCCAAATCAAGCATATTCCCATGGAGTCCATCCAGGCTTACATCTGAGCTGCAGTGGTTTAATAGCATAAAGTAGATTGATGACTGTATGAATGTTCCTTCACCCAGCCCGACCCTCCCCAGCCACATTTATTCGCCAACCTCTTCAACTCTCGCCCCTGATTCCTCCATACACTGCAGAACTAGGTTGAAGTCAGTTGGCCAATGCCTTTTTGGACAGGGCAACCATGTAATGGGAAAATAACACTTTTCTCCAGTCCCTGCCTTAGATCCCCAGCACTCACAAAAAATTTTTTTACGGATTATGGGCTCTTTGATGACATCAGCTAAAAAAGTGGCATCCAGGGATGGGCAGCAGTTGACCAGATGGACCAGTCCATGACAGTCACTTGCTTCAGAAACTGTGCTTTGCACAGGCCAAGACACTTAGGAACATTCTCACTACCCAATGGGCCATAGTTAGGGATCTTAAAATATTTTAGCTTTTAGGAACTGGAACCACCACTTTCCTTAGTACACATAAATTTAATGTTGAACTTTCAAGTACTTGGCTACCAGTAATGTGTGAATCATAAGGCAGAGAAAAGTTCAAACCAGTATCATAATTAAGAACCTCTGCTTTAGACAACCACAAGTAAACTTTATAAGACTAAATGGTACTACCTCCTCCATCCAATTCAGAAAGCACCTATAATGCTGCCTTCTGAGGGCAATAACTTTCAACAATTGGATATGAATTTTTCCATTCCTTTTGAGAAGATCTTGCTCAGTGCTGTCTAGGCTATGCATAATCAGCACTTGCCTAGCTGTTTATACCAGGTCATAAACAACTTGTTTTAATTTCCATAACTAGAACTTCTAATGATATTTTCCATGAGAGAGAAATGAATGACTAGCCAAAATTAGTGTTGTAATTGATTGATTAGCAAAACTTTATAGAAGGAAGACAGAATATTAAATATTCTAATATAATACTGTTGTTAATACCAATACTAATACTGATAAAAATTCCAATATATGTATATCATCAATAATAACTATCACTGCCATTTGTTGAAAACCTACTGTGTTTCAGTTATTGTACTAGGCACTTTTATCTATAAGGTCATTTAATCCACACTATTATTATCCCCATCCCTCAGATAAGGAAAGAGAGACTCAAAGAGTAAAGCAAGTAATTAGTGGATAGGGCATTTTAACAAGGTCCACCCACTGGAAAGCCCTTGTTCTTTCCACCACACAATATACAATTATGCAAAATAGAAAGATTCTTCCCAATATGGCACTGTTTCAGAAATATGATTATAGGGAAAGTGCTTTTTTTTTTTTTCATTCCCACATAGATTTTCTCTGGACTAATCGGACTTCATAGATGGGGTATATTAAAATCCCAAGAAGAATTTGTAGTGGAGCACAGCCTGTTATTTTATGTTCTACTAAGCAAATACAAGGATGTAGAGTATATGCCCTCATTCATGGGAATAAGTAGCAAACTAGTCAATATATCCCCTCAACATCCTCCTACAATGTTCAGCCACTTGAAGAACATTACTTGAAAAAAAAAATGTAGTAACTACAACAAAATAGAGAAATGAGGAAAATATGGCAGCAACACAGCTCCAGATTTACATCCTCAGGCATTTTGTAGATTGAATTTTTCCAGTGTTGGCAAATATATGCTTTCCTTCTTTTCCTTGTTATGGTAACATTACTAATCATCACAACACTCTTTCCCACTGAGCCCAGATGCTGCCATAGCATCCTTTTTAAGACCATATTTTGACAACCATTGCCAATGAACTGTAGTTAGCATGTGATAAGAAATCCATTTCTGTCCCTATATTATTTTCTCACAACAATAGCCTTTCCTTGAGGTTCAGTGATCTATCACTCTGGCTATCGGAACAATGTGCTAGGTACTCAGAATTATGGGAGATTTTTAAGCAGTATTATTCCTACTCTGTGTCTATCCCTCCAAATGTTCAAACACATCTACAATTTTAAAATTTTCATTCCTTCCTACTTTCTGCTAGTTATCATCCTTATTATGAGAATTAAATAATCATATCAATTAAAAAAACTTGAAGACTTACTGAAAATAAAAGGCTGATGAAAAATAATTCATTCTCCCAGTTTAACACTGTGGAGAGTCCGATTGTTTGGAACCCTGAAATATTGCCCACAAGCATAAAATAGTCACAAAATATATGGCATGGTTCTATGCATTTGATATTTTGTAGCATTTTGAGTAAAATTATACCTTAAAATTTTTAAAAGAATTCAAAATTCTTTTATTAATTTAACTCGTGTTCAAGTTTACTATCCAGCCTAACTGTAGAGAGGGCAATGTTTTCTTTTTTATCTGATTAAATAAATTCTTCCTTCAAAGTTTAGGTAGACAGTTTGTATGTTATTTATGGATTAACTAAATAGTGTGACGTGTAATCCCTGAATTATAAGATCAGAAACGCATGTAAAAGCAGTGATATTGAATAAGTTGAATACTGCTGCTGTGGTTCTAGGTCCCTTCATCCTGGGCTACCTCACGCCACCTATAACTGCCTCTCTCTCCACTCTGAAACCTACAAAGGCAGGGATAAGCAAACACCATCAATAGGTACTTACTCTTCAATTCAAGGGAACTAAATGAAACTAGATCTTTCATCATGAGTCAGCCATTATGTCATGGACCAAACTTTTCTATAGAGAATATTTAAGTCTAAATCATCACTTATTTAATAAATTCCTATAATACTTCCAGCATTGTGCTAAGGCCCACAGAAAATAGAAAGATATATGAGATATGGTCCTTGCCATCAGGGAATTTTAACTTACTCTTTTAAAAAAATTCTTCTGTCTTATGGAATTTTCCCAAAGAAGTAATTCAACTGAAGCAAAAAGATACATGTTATAAGACTGCATAGTCATCTGTAATAAAAGAATGTTGCTAGCCACCTAGGAGCCCAACTTCAGGAAATTAAAATTATTAAGCATCAATATGTAGAACATTATACACTCATTTGATTAATAGTTATGAAAACTACTAAAACATGCAAAGTATTAATAAATAACTGAAATATAGGCAATGTAAAATAGAATGGACCTAATCTGTGCAGTTCTGCTAACCATATATAAATGTAAGAGCTGTGGGTGGGGGGGAAGTTAAGTTAGAGTCGTAATAAGAGAAAAGCCTTTAAGCATGTGATGGCTTCATATTAAAACGGGATCTTACTTTGCAATAGTGTGTCTCAAAATATAACCTTTCTTGAATCATTTTTAATAAATGTATTATTATATATTTGCATGATAAATATAAAACATGGAAAACTTTTGAGGATAAAACCTTCTTGCTTTTTCCTGGAAGTTTTGGTATCTATTGCTTACCTATATAAGAACTTTCTAAATTAAAAGACTAGTATTGGAGCAGCTGGGTGGCTCAGTCAGTTAAGCATCCAACTCTTGGTTTCAGCTCAGGTCATGATCTCAGGGTCCTGGGATCAAGCCCCACATAGGGCTCAGCACTCAGCAGAGAGTTTGCTGGAGCCTCTCTCTCTGCTCCTCCCCTGTAGGCATGCTCTCTCTCTAAAATAAATTAATGAATCCAAAAAAAGAAAAAGACTAGTACAATTGTGAACTCAAAGGGCTCATTAGAGTAAAAAATTATTGGCTCTATCATTGCTACTCATTTTTACGTAATTAGATGTATTACAAGTATATATTTATTGAACCTTAAACTGTGTCATTACCTATTCTACCTATACTCCAGCCCTCTTGACCATAATTTATACATTTAGAATTTCCTAACTTTACCCCTTCCTCATTTTTCTGAGGAAAGTAGTAGACCCTTGACCTTCTGTTCTACCATATGTACTTTTTTCAATGTGAGCTGCAGATTGTGCTGTAAAGACATTTCTCAGGTGGGCAGCTCCCACTAATCACCAAATAGAAATTTCTATGTGCTCAGCAAATAGCAGACCGCATTTATCATTGTACATGCTTGATAAGAAAGGGCATTTATTGTTTATTAGGTAATATTCCAGACAATTCATGTGAGGGTGATGGTACCCAGCCCTGGAAGCCAGAAAATAGCAGCATTTTTCAACTTCGTTACAAGATAAGGTGAAAGAAAAGTTATTGCCCAGTGGCTATGAACAATGAAGGGACCCTGACCTTACTAAATCAACTGCCAATGCAGTCATAGAAAGGCCAAAGAGTAACTAGATTATTAAAGATGTGTGGAGAGAAAGGGAATTATGGTATTGAAACATTCTGGGAGCAAATAGCGAATGCTTTTCAGCAGAGAAATAGGCCAGTTAAGTCATTTAGTATACACAGAATGTCCTTCCATGACCTTTCTATACTAAGGACACAAATTAGCAAATTACATTTCCACTCACCGATTATATGAAATTGTGAAAGCTCAAGAGTTATTCCAGAGTTATCTCAGAAGAGGAAAGTGGAAGTCATCTGACACTGTCTGTGCCTCAAGTACGGCATAGGAGTATGAAGGGAAAGTCACTTGAATACATTCTTTTAATCTTGTTCAGTCTCAACAAACTTCTTTGACAAGTAATTAAAGATATGGGAGCCAGCTTTTTAAAAAATAGGACATTCAATTTTCCAGCATGTGTGGCTTTGTGTTAATAAAGCAATAAGGGTACCCTGGTCATTTTGATATTTTAACTTAGTGAATTTACTACAGCAGTATTTCTTAAACTATGTTTTTTTTTAAATTTTATTATGTTATGTTAATCACCATACATTACATCATTAGTTTTTGATGTAGTGTTCCATGATTCATTGTTTGCATATAACACCGAGTGCTCCATTCAATACGTGCCCTCCTTAATACCCATCACCAGGCTAACCCATACCCCCACCCTCTTCCCTCCAGAACCCTCAGTTTATTTCTCAGAGTCCATAGTTACTCATGGTTCGTCTCCCCCTCCGATTTCCCCCCCTTCATTTTTCCCTTCCTGCTATCTTCTTTTTTTTTTTTAACATTAATATAGTATTTGTTTCAGAGGTACAGGTCTGTGATTCAACAGTCTTACACAATTCACAGCACTCACCATAGCACATACTCTCCCCAGTGTCTATCACCCAGCCACCCCATCCCTCCCACCCCCCAGCACTCCAGCAACTCTCAGTTTGTTTCCTGAGATTAAGAATTCCTCATCTCAGTGAGATCAAGAACTCCTCATCTCAGTGAGATCATATGATACATGTCTTTCTCTGATTGACTTATTTCACTCAGCATAATACCCTCTAGTTCCATCCACATCATTGCAAATGGCAAGATTTCATCCTTTTGATGGCTGCATAATATTCCATTATGTGTGTGTGTGTGTGTGTGTGTGTGTATCTTCTTTATCCATTCATCTGTTGATGGACATCTTGGCTCTTTCCATAGTTTGGCTATTGTGGACATGGCTGCTATAAACATTGGGGTGCACGTGCCCCTTCAAATACATTTATATTTTTGGGGTAAATACCCAGTAGAGCAATTGCTGGGTCATATGGTAACTCTATTTTCAACTTTTTGAGGAACCTCCATACTGTTTTCTGGAGTGGCTGCACCAGCTTGCATTCCCACCAGCAGTGTAGGAGGTTTCCCCTTTCTCTGCATCCCTCCCAACATCTGTCATTTCCTGACTTGTTAATTTTAGAAATTCTGACTGGTGTTAGGTGGTATCTCATTGAGGTTTTGATTTGGATTTCCCTGATGCTGAGCAATGTTGAGTACTTTTTCATGGGTCTATTGGCCATTTGGTGTCTTCTTTGGAAAAATGTCTGTTCGTGTCTTCTGCCCATTTCTTGATTGGATCATTTGTTCTTTGGGTGTTGAGTTTGATAAGTTCTTTATAGATTTTAGATACAGCCCTTTATCTGATATGTCATTTGCAAATATCTTCTCCCATTCTGTCTATTGTCTTTTGGTTTTCTTGACAGTTTCCTTTGCTGTGCAAAAGGTTTTTATCTTGATCAAGTCCCAATAATTCATTTTTGCCCTTGCTTCCCTTGCCTTTGGCGATGTTCCTCTGAAGAAGTTGCTGTGGCTGAGGTCAAAGAGGTTGCTGCCTGTGTTCTCCTTTAGGATTTTGATGGACTCCCGACTCACATTTAGGTCTTTCCACCATTTGGAGTCTATTTTTGTGTGTGGTGTAAGGAAATGGTCCAGTTTCATTCTTCTGCATGTGGCTGTCCAATTTTCCCAACACCATTTGTTGAAGAAACTGTCTTTTTTCCGTTGGACATTCTTTCCTGCTTTGTCGAAGATTAGTTGACCATAGAGTTGTTTTATAGAAACTGCTCAGATAATTTAGAAAAATAATGTAGAAGCTATTGCTAATCCTCTTGTATGTTCACATTGTACATTAGAATAGTGAAGACTTGGAGAAATGCTCTAATTAAGAATCCTATTTAACTCTGTTTGCAGTGGATTCCTTTATTTTTTTGTATTTTATGTGAGATTTTGCTTATTTTATAATACTTATTGATGTGAACATCTCTAGGAAACAACAAATATAGCAATAATAAAGTATTTATGATAGGTTTTCAACCTTTGGACATAACTAATCTTTGTTAGGGTCAAATCATCAATTAGTCTGATGATTAATTTGAATGAATCAGCCCACAATCAAAATAGCATTGCAATTTATTGTACAAGAAAAGAGCATGTAGCTTTAACAGCCTCCCAAATTGGAAATACAGTAACAGAATTGAGTACTAGTAAAAAGGATTCAAGCCACTGTTAAGGATTACCAGACTCAATATGGACCACTATGTAGTCACAAGATACATGCATATAATTTATGTAAATTTGAATTATATATTAAAAGCAAAAAAAAAAACTATTTTTTCCTCATTATCTCTCTTCACCTTCATCTCCATCTTCAACTAGACCCCAGTTTAGAAAAAGGGAAGTCAATGTAGCAATCAAAGAAAAACCAAAGACATGAACTCAAGGCCTTTAGTGGGGACTCTGTCCTGAAAATTCCAAGGGGTCCCTTTCAGAGTCTTCAAGAGTTGCGCGTGTACAAGTTGTATGGCCACTGAATGTCTGACTTTTGTGTTTCTAAAGACCCAGGGCCAGGTGATTTAAGGGTAATTTAAAGGATTTTTATGGGTAATTTTGATTATTAGAGATTTTTATGTTTTACCTTATCCACTAACCTTACAGCCTAACTCCCATTCTCATATGTTTTTAACAGAACAATACCAGAGTTATATAGCATGCATACTCCATCCTGCTTCATAACGGAGGAATTTTGATTTCATGTGGTTTCATCATATGTTTTCATACGCTATTGGTTTCTAGTTAAAGCTGAAATAGTTCATATATGAATGGTAAATACTATTATGTTGAAGCATTCCAAATATGAATATTAAAACTATGAATCTAGTTAAGTCTCTATGGCTTCTTCCATTCTTTAATTTTATAAAAAATTAAAAACTAAATGAAATTTGGATTCATCTTCAATATTCTAATAAAAATAATTCAATGATTCACTTCTAATGGGAATATTTTTCATTACTTAGAAAATAGATTTGGGGGCACCTGGGTGGCTCAGTCTTTAAGCGTCTGCCTTCAGCTCGGGTCATGATCCCAGGGTCCTGGGATCGAGCCCCGCATCGGACTCCCTGCTCCGCGGGAAGCCTGCTTCTCCCTCTCCCACTCCTGCTGCTTGTGTTCCCTCTCTCGCTGTATCTCTCTCTGTCAAAATAAATAAAATCTTGAAAAAAAAAAAAGAAAATAGATTTGACTCAAATACTGAACAAAAAAGGTTACTGCTCTACTATTTAATATAAACTCTAGACCTAATAATTTTTCAATGATGTATTTATTACCCCAGAGAGCTAATAACATGCTTATAAAAGCACTTTTACTATCAGGTATTTTGTAAAACCATATAAAATATTTTTTAACAATTTTCATATATCTCTATAAGGAGAATAATATAATTTATTGCCAGAATCAGTTAAATACACAATTCTTAGTTAATTTTACTATAACTTCTAAGGTTACTTCCATGTTTATTCTGTCTTTAACTTACATAAAACTATTCTGTATATATATGTATATATATGTACATATACACACATACATATATATGTATGTATTTGTAATGAATACACACACACCTGCTAGCCTTTCCAAAATAATACCTTTATATTATTTTTATATTAAAAGTACAAAAATATGGGGCTCCTGGGTGGCTCAGTTGGTTAAGTGTCTGACTCTTGATTTCAGCTCAGGTCATGATCTCAGGGTTGTGAGATCGAGTCCCACATCATGCTCTGTGCTGGGTGTGGAATCTGCTTAGGATTCTCTCTTTCCTTCTGCCCCTCTCCCCCCTACCCCAGCCCTCTCAAAAAAAAACCTACAAAAAATATCCCCAACTGCAATGCCCTTTGCATTAGATATTAGGAACAAAAATACAGATGTCTGTATCACTCACTTTAAGATCCATCAACGCTGGTGGGGCGCCTGGGTGGCTCAGATGGTTAAGCGTCTGCCTTCGGCTCAGGTCATGATCCCAGGGTCCTGGGATCGAGCCCCACATCGGGCTCCTGGCTCAGCGAGGAGCCTGCTTCTCCCTCTGACCCTCCCCCCTCTCATGTGCTTGCTCTCTCTCATTCTTTCTCTCTCAAATAAATAAATAAAATCTTAAAAAAAAAAAAAAGATCCATCAACGCTGGGTTCCTTTTTCTTGTTAACCCAAACTTGCATTGATTTTGCTTTGTTTAATTTCATATTAATATCTGTGCTTTGGGCTGTCTGTAACAGCAGAAATTACTTTTTAATAAATAATAAATTCTTGTTGAATGTTTGAGAATAAATAAATAGAGGCTTGACCAATGAATTCTCTGTGAAAAGGAGAAGGGACTATCATAGCAAATATAAAAAAGGCAAAAGGGTAAGGATTCAGTGACAGGTTAGAAAGTCTAAGAGTAAAGAGCCTGTGGCTACTTACCGTCCTTTGGGGGTTAGGACTGGGCTATTCCTCAGGTTTGAAAACACAGTTTTATGCAAGAGGAAAAAGTAAATAGCAGTTTGCAAGATATGGGTTTTCTCAAGATATATCTAGTATAAAACCCAATTAGTGGCAAAAAGCAGAAAAAAGGTAAACTGATAAGTGAAACTGACCAGATAAAAGCAGCTGATTTGAATATAATGGAAAAATTAGAGATTTTTTTTAATGGAGTATGAAAACATTAGAGGTAAGGATATTGTAAAAGGAAAAAAAAAGGAAGTTGGGTATTTTTTGCTTTATCTGACTTTTAAATGGTCTCCATGGGTTTTTTCTTGTAGAATGCCAGAATCCCCTTGTGAAGTTCCGGAATATCCTCTGTTTGTCACAGTCGGTGACTGGCTGGATTCTATAAAGATGGGGCAATATAAGAATAACTTCATGGCAGCAGGGTTTACGACTTTTGACCTAATTTCAAGAATGAACATTGAGTAAGTGGTCCTAGGTTTATTATTGTGTTTAGCAGTCCACTCAGGAGGTTACAAATTCAAATACTGGATCAAGAACACCATGATTCAACTACATTTCCTAACGCTAGTATGGCATTTCCACATCTTTCCTCACCATTTCTGATTATCATTCTAGTGGAAATTGGACATTACACTTTAACTATTTTCCTTTGGAAGAATATGTTTAATTCAAATAGCTGTTTTAAAAAGTTGTTAATGCTTTCTGAAATGCATATTACTCTCATTCACATCCTAGACTTTTTACATCAGCACAGTTTACCTAGGCAAATTACTTATGACTCACGTATACTAATCTTGCATAATCAATTCCTATTACTTTCATCAAATGTAATAATTGTAATCATACATTATCATGTAATTTCAGAACTCCTTCCCTATATTATTAAAGTTGGACATTTTTCCATTGTCCCAAGAATTATTCCTTGCCTGGGTGCAGTAAAATGTTCAACATGTGCTTAAAAAGTAGATACTAAAACTAGTTGGTTGAATCATATGAAATTCCCATTATTTTGAAATAGTGATGGCAATTTCATATAGTTCAACATAATACAACGGCATTTTTTTCAGATTATTGAATGACCATAGGTCCACATTATACCTTCTATTATTTTGCTAATACTGTTGAAAAGTTATATCATTATCTAAATTGTATACCTGGGGTACCTAGGTGGCTTAGTTGGTTAAGCACCTAGCTCTTGATTTTGGCTCAGGTCATGATCTCAGGGTTGTGAGACTGAGCCCCACGGCGGGCTCTGTGCTCAGCAGGGAGTCTGCTTGAGATTCTCTCCCTCTCCCTCTGCCCCTCCTCTCTCTTTCTCTCTCTGTCTCTCTAAAATAAATAAGTCTTTTTAAAAATTGTATACCCTTTAGGTCTATGAAATGTCTGAACATTATGTTGGTACCTGAATTTGAAATTTTTCTTTGTATCCTTAAATTTGAGGTAGACTTGATACATTATCTGGCACCAGGGAGAAGAAAAATGTAACAAAGTCTTGATGTTCACTTATATCTCTGCTTAAACTCTCATTTTACCAGCTATACAATTTTTGTTAAATTCATAAAGCAAATCTGACATGGTACATACTTACCTTATGTAAATCTTCATTTCCTATCTCCTATACTTACCAGATCTAAATGTTTCTCCCCCCACCCCCAACTCTATCTCTTTTTCTCTCTCTTCACAGTGATATTAGAAGAATTGGAGTCCTACTCATTGGACACCAGAGACGGATAGTCAGCAGTATACAGACTTTACGTTTACACATGATGCACATACAGGAGAAAGGATTTCATGTATGAAAGTACTACAAGCACTTGTGTTTTGTGCCTCAGCATTTCTAAAATTAAAGATATCCTCTCTACTACCCTTTCTTCTGATTCTCCAAAAATCACTTCACAAACTGCAGTCTCCTGTTCAGACTACGGGCACGCACCTTTTGTTTATGCTTCCAACCTGGATTTTAAAATTATGCCTCATAGCTCCTCTGAATAACCTGCAAATAAAACCCCGGCCCACTGCAGATTATCACTACACAATGGTAAATAACTCAGCATGGATTTGTAACTTTGTACAACAGTATTTGCGAAGTGTTCATGAATTTAACCCAAAGGAATTTGCCCACATGCGGCTTCCTTAATGATGTATTTAGAAAGTTTGATGGTAGATGAAAAAGAAATAGTTGACCTTTCTTTCATGTTTTGTGATCAAGTAGCTTCCAAACTGACATGAATATTTTTAGATAATTATATTCAACTCTATGGATCATATTGTTACTTTATTTAACTGTTGATGCCTGGTGTTGTTAGAATTATTTGCAGAAATAACCAATGATGTCATTTGTTGAATTCTTGTCAGGTGTGACTGCACCTAAGAAGGGGGTTATCAGGGAGGGAAAGGGAGAAACATACTGTGCTTTTCAATCTTCTAAGGCTGGGTTTGTCTATTTTTTTAAATTAACTTTATAGTGTCCTACATATTTCATAGTATGTGGTAGTTTAGAGGCTTTTCCCTTCTAAGTTTTACTAACTATAGTATATTTCTCTCCTACCTTATGAAGATCACCACAGAAAGACCAAGAGTGGATCCAGTGTTCTAAAGGCTTTCATTGAGTGAAGCATGAAATAAAAACCATGTCTATTCCCTTGGTTCATTTTCACAAGTTTCCAAAAGCAGTTATCAAAGCACTGAGAAAATTAGTTATTTTCAGTAGAATTGCTTTGAATAAAAGATCTAAGATTATCACCTTAGATTTAATGTAAAAAGAGTAATTAATTTAATTTAAACACAATTTTATGATAGCTATATGGTGCCGCAAAAAATAAACACATCTAACTGTCTGATATTGGTGCATTTTGCAAGTTTAAGAATCTTTATATTTTGTTCCTAAAAAATAAGTTACATGAACATGCTGAGCTGTTTTCCAAACCTTTCAAGAGACAAGTATGCCACTGCATGTTCCAAAGAGGATATGAACAGACCTAACACATGAGCATATATATATATATATAAATTGTGTGTCAACTGGGCCCATAACACAATAACATAAAAATGTGAACACAGCTAAAGTGTGTTGTCATAATTGTCTCAGAGGCTGCAAAAAAAGGCAAATATATTTTTCAGTGAATTAAGCTGAGTCAATTTATCAAAAACAGTGCTGCTTTACGAGTAAGTTCAATTGTAAAATCAGCTGTCGTCTGTAAAAGTATAGAATGGCTCTTGTGCTGGGTTTGGAAGAGTAGGGAGGATGTGTTGAGAAAGAGAGATTTTAAAAAGAGCAAGTTGTCTAAAGATCATTATTTAATAAATCAGTTTTTCTTTGATCCAAGACATAAAGGTGCCCAACCCACATTCTCCAGTTCCTACCTAAATTTTTGGTAATAGCAGCTGTCTTGTATTAAAGGAGAATCACTTTTATTCTTTTAAGATTTGTTGATTGTCCCATTAGACTAGACCCTTCTACATACATTCTTTTGCTGATTTATCTCCTGATTTTTGTCTACCACAGCTTAATTTTTCTCATTTCAAAAAAAAAATTGTATTAAGCTAGAAGGACGAGTCTTTTAAGTATTCCTTAAAGTATACTAAAAAAGAAAAAGGTGAGAAATTTATCACTTTTTAAGTAAGTGTGTCAGAAATAGCTAGCAACATTTTCTAGGCACCACATGCATGGTCATGCATCACTCATACACTATCTGCTGTTTGCTTGATACATTTACACAAACCTGGATACATGTAGAGGAAATACAAAATTTCCATACTTACCTGTCTTCAAATATATATTAAATAAGAACAGATGTAAAACAGATTAAATTTATTAATCATATATTTATTTTTATAATACAACAAAAAAGTATTTAGAAAAATAAGGAATAGAATAATTATGGTCTTCCATAGGACCCTGTCAGCAACATCTGTATACTTTGATGAAATAAATTCTATAAAGTATTTAAACTTCTATGAGATGGGCATTCAGTACGTGCAAGATTAAAGTTCACTGCTAAGAATTTTTTTCTTAAAAAAGTACAGAGATCTTTTTCTATAACTGATTAATTTATATTTCTTTTTTTCTTCCCTAACATCTTCCTCTAGTATTATAAAACTGCCTTTCCCCTTCATCTCTTACCCCAAATGCTCTTTAAAATTTCTTTAGAATTACATTTATATTTTTCAGAACTGTAAGCATGATAATCTTACGTGTGATTTTGAACCTCATCATGGTCAGAAATGTTGCGTTCACACATGGCTGAAATATTTGTGCATGATTAAACAGAAACATTAAAAAATTAAGGATATCTATTTCTTAATCACCTACCAATCACAGATCCCTGATCCCAAGGATGTTATAAGATCCAGGAATATTAACAGTTAAATTACCAAATTTATTTGGAAATTTCACATGAAATATTTTGAGATTTACTAGTATACATATTTAGTAATTAAAACTGTTTAATATGCATAAGTATAGAACTTAATTATAGAAAGAAAATTAGTAACTTACATAAATCACAGCCTTCAGTAATGATTTTTGATAACTTCAATATGCATATACATTCATGTACCTGCTTTATTTTAAATTTTCTAATCTATACTACTGAGGAGCTTTTTGGATTTTGTAGATCAGACGGTTGAAGAAACCATTTTCATTTTATTTCCTGGGTGGCCAGTTTCCAGTCTATAATCAACTCATTATCCCATAGTATAAGGCATATTTGGGAAAAAAATGTAAAAACAATGCACAATCAAGAAGAGAGATTAGGTATGTAAATCATTAAAAAAGCAATCAGAAATTGCAAAGCTCTTGGCTTAACAGGAATAAAAAATTACAGCACTTTTGCACTGAGTTATCTTATAGCCGTTGATAAATAAGTTACGCATGCCATTGGGGCGCCTGGGTGGCTCAGATGGTTAAGCGTCTGCCTTCGGCTCAGGTCATGATCCCAGGGTCCTGGGATCGAGCCCCACATCGGGCTCCTGGCTCAGCGAGGAGCCTGCTTCTCCCTCTGCCTCTGCCTCTGCCTCTCTCCCTGCTCATGCTTTCTCTCTCTCTCTCTGTATCTCTGTGTCTCAAATGAATAGATAAAATCTTTAAAAAAAAAAAAAGTTACGCATGCCATAATAGAAAAAGATTTGTATACTTTAATACTCTGCATTACTCTTTAAAATCTATCCAGCTATCACCAAATAAAACAGCTTTTTTTTTTTTTAACAGCCTTTTAACTACAGTTCTAAGACCTATCTTAGCCCTCAAAGGGAAAACAAATCGAAATTCAATTCTTGAAAAGCAAAGTCTTTGTAGAAGTGCTTCTGAAGAGGTGGTGAAGAATTAATCTCAACCACATTGCTTAAAAAATCCATTTTTTATATCTTTCCCTACCAAATTTCTACTTTATAAATCATTATCCCAAAATTTTCACCAACATTAGGTTTCTTTTTTCTGTTCCTTCATTAAATTTTCTAAAATTTCCTTCCTCAACCCCCTCTGTTGTTCTCTCTTTATTCCTCCATCCCATCTCTTTTCCTTTCTCAGCTTCTACCACTCCACCCTGATTCTTATCAGCAAAAGAAAGCACAGAAAATCCAAAAAAGATCTTACTACTCTCCTTAGAAGAGGCTGAAGATGGAGGGAAGAAGGGAATGTTGCAGAAGTCATACATTAGTATTTTGGGTCCCACCACATAAATGGAAGCATTTGCACTCACAGAGAGGGAATGAACTTTGTTTTTTATTAACTGGAAATTAAGTGCTTTGGAAAGTAATTTCAAAATGGATGATGATGATCCTTTTCTATAGCTTCAGATAAGGAAATTTATTATTAATTTAAAAATTTTGTATTTTAAGAATCAAAAACTGTTATCAATTCACAGTTGGTGTACATGTGTTTATGTAACAGAGACTAGAAGCAAATATATCACATCTTTTAATATTATCACCTTAACTTTTCCAAGCTCAGATTCCATTTAGTAGAAAAGACTCATATCACTTCATGTTCAATCCGAAAATATTTTGATGCTTTTTATATGGAGACTCCAAAAGGTAGATGAGTACACTGAGTCAAATTGATGTTATTCTTTCATTAGGACACCAGGCACTGGAGTCACCTAACTTCGGTTTTTATGCTCAACATTTTCAGCAACTTTCAATCTTTATAATGTTCAGTAAAGACAGTATAAACTTTATTTAGTTCAATTTAACAAATATCTATGAAGTGTCTCCTACACACATAAGATTTTTATGGCAAAGATGAGTTTGGCTGTACTGTCCTTACCTTCAAAATAACTCTTAAGCTTAAAACTTAGAGGTTGGAGCCTATTTGCTATGCTTGCTTGCTGTGATTGCCAAGTCACTAAGGGCCAGCTCTTTCCATAGAACAAAAATATATTAAATAAATTAATAAAGCCTTGTCCAGTGTGGATTGGGTTTGCAATCTTTATGGAGAGAAATTTATTTTGTACCTCAAATTCTCATACAACACCCCACACTTCCCCTAGCAGAAAGGAGCATGCTTGCAGGATTCTCCTAAGACAATCTCCTTAGGAATCACAGATTTTTCCTGTCCAGTGGCAAACTTTTCAGTTCATGTGTAGATTCACTACCTCAAAGGTGCCTCCAATTAGAAAACATCCGCCTTTTTTCAAAACAACTCTGGAGTAATCTCTTGCCCAAGCCAATTCACTGGTTTTAGTAAACGTACTAATAATTATGAACCTGCAATAGCTGCATAAAATTCTTTCAAACATGATACATTTAACAAGGGAAAGAGATGATTACTCATGCCTAGATCTAACATATTACTAAATGAAATAAAGGAAAGGAAAAATCTTAAGTTACAGAGACATAAATACCCCTCTTCCTCTTACTGTTTCCTTAAAAAACAAAATATTAGGCAGATATTTCAAAGATTTCACAGGATAAAAATAAATTTTGTGTGTTATAGGGGGTGTGACATTTCCAGGGAAAAAAGGTCAACAGATCCAGAAGATACAGGTCATCAAAATATAACTTTAATCCTCTTTCTTTTGACTAATAATTAGATTTGAATTTCACATTAGTGATGGATTTTTATAAATCCATAAAAAAGGATGTTTACATCTTAATTGAAAAACGTGGGGGGCACCTGGGTGGCTCAGTCGGTTAAGTGTCCGACTCTTGATCTTAGCTCAGGTCTTGATCTCAGGGTCGTGAGTTCAAACCCCATGTTGGGCTCCATGTTAGGCATGGAGCCTACTTTAAAAAAAAAAAAAAAGACTTGGGTTCTTTGTTTTTAATTCGAAACAAAAATTGGTTGGTTGGCATTTGCTTTTTAAGGATTTTAAAATAGATTTGAAAGTCTACCTTTAGTTTATCAGTGTTG
This sequence comes from Mirounga leonina, assembly GCF_011800145.1. Classification (NCBI taxonomy): domain Eukaryota; kingdom Metazoa; phylum Chordata; class Mammalia; order Carnivora; family Phocidae; genus Mirounga; species Mirounga leonina. Next base: position 18,637,114 of record NW_023270431.1, read on the forward strand.
ATTCAAAATTAATTTTAAAAATGAAACAAAAAATAATATGAAGAAAACTTCATTTACTAAGGGTAGCAAAGCACTATTAAAAGAATATAAACTTCATCTTTTAAAAAAAAATCTGGCAAATACAAAGTTTTGTGTATCTCTTAATGATACCAAGTCACTTCCGTTGTGTTATATTTTGGCACTTTACCATTGAAAGTAGTTTTTTTCTAAACAAAACAAAGAAAGGTTCTCACTTGAGTTTCCATACTGGTTAACTACAGTACCAGATCTCTACATCATTAAGAGAACTTTTGTTTCATTTAAAAGGAAAAATCTCAAAGAAGAATTCCACTATCCTTAGACATACCTAATTATATACATACCTAATCCATCCAAAGGCATTACAGAAAAATTACCTGACAGATGAGGATGAAAGAGCTCTTAAATGTAATATAAAGAAGTGGTTCCGACTTTCGATTAGAAAATGAAGTACAGATTAACAACAAAATTTCCTGGGAGTTGCAAATTAGAAAGGTATCAAACTCAGTGAAAAATCTCTCAAGTAAAGCTCTTTCCTTACCCATGTTCTCCATTATTTTTAACCTCTGGATATCTATTTTGTTACAATAAACTCACTTTTGGTTAAGATAATAAGTTATCAACTCAAATAATAAATCAGAAAAACTGAGATATAACTTTAGAGTGTTCTACAAAATAATGAAAGAACAGCCTACTTCAGGATTCCTATTTAGTTAGCCCAGTCTCTAGCTCATTAGCCCTCATTGAAGGGAAAACTGTCTTTATTCCAAAATGATATATTATCATAAAGAAAAATTCAAGGTATGAGAACCTTCATTTTTCATATATCCAAATTTTATTTTTAGGCATTAACTTTGAAAATAGATGTCCTTGTTTTCATAACTTAAATATGAGCTTACATGCAAGCAATATTGATGTAAATATTTCCATGAGTTTTGCCCCATTTATAGATCATTATGCTCAGAACAGTCTTCATTTGCCTGTTCTAGAAAGACCAAATATCATTTAACTGTTTGAAATCATGATAGATGGAGTGAATAGTGCTAAATCATAAAGATGAGTAAACAATGCACTTACAAGATTTTTACCTAATTTAAAATGTCCTCTTCTATTGCCTTTATAATAAATTAAATCTCTCTTCTACATTTAGTAATTTGTAGAATGAAATGTAAGCATTTAGCTAGAAATTGCTTGTTAAATTTTCATTAAACACATCTTCACTCAGAAGCTTGAATATAATTCATTCTGTTAGCTCATTTCTCATGCAAAGTAGTAACTTTTGCTCTCTTTAGAATTATTTACCCAGTAATATCATTATTTAAGTTGTAATACAATTTTTCTTTGACTGTACATGCTTTACTTATTGCCACATATTTTTATCTTTGAAATAAATCTGCTTAAAATTGTTGTCTTTAGAAGCTCTGTGACAAAATCCATGGCTACTCATTTGCTAACAAACTTATGACTGAATGAGCTATTTTTTCTGTCCATGTGATTCATGTGAGCACTGTTAAATCTAACTTATTTGAATATTCGTTGGTATTTTACCTAGAGCTATTATTTCACTATCTTTAAAAGTACCTTTAAAACAGTACTGAATTTCATAGACAATATGACAATAAACAATGATTGGGGATTTTTAAAATTCCTGCATTGCTTGAAAAATAAGGTTTAATGTGCGTAAATGTTTATCATTGAAGTTTTTAATTTGCTTTAGTGTGATGTTTCTTCCCATGTCATATGCATTCAAAGAAAATTGTATTAATATATCTATACTATGCAAAAATCTCATCTTATTCTTCCAAATATAGAGTTTTGACATAATTTGGGGGTTTTTTAGGCCTCCAAGAGAAAAAAAAAAAGTAAAATGGGAGCATTTTTCTTTTTTTTGTGGGGCATAATATTTGAGCAGTCCTAACAAATATGAATGTGTAACATTTGATTTTAAAGATTGCTATATGTGCTTTATTTCTGATACATTATTGATCATTTTCTTAATCACATCCCATCTTAGATTGTGTCTTTGAAAATCTGAATAACTACAGGATATAAATGTCTATGGACATTTTTCATAAACTATACTTGGGTTTAATTTTGTATTCAGTACAAACTTTGACAGCTTAATTTTGATTTTAATAGTTTCTTAACATTTCTTAAAATGTTGGTTATATTATGCCTTCTATAATAACCTTATTTTTTAAAACTCAGAGGCGGAGCATTAATGTAGAACTTGGAAACAGACCAATTTCCATTAAAATTGAGGAAAAGACAAAAAGGTAATACAAAAAGGAGTTTTTTTGTCAAAACTATTAATTACCACATTAAAAAAAACTATTAGAAAAGAGTGATTAAAAATTCTGTCTTTTTTTTTTTATTCTTACGTTAATCCCCATACATTACATCATTAGTTTTAGATGAAGTGTTCCATGATTCATTGTTTGTGCATAACACCCCGTGCTCCATGCAGAATGTGCCCTCCTCAATACCCACCACCAGGCTAACCCATTCTGTCTTATTACTCTTCTGGTAATTTTGAAACTAAAATGCATTTTGAGGAGGGGAATCTCTAATATAAATAAGTCTATTAATATTTGTTAAAATATATAGTGATATATAAAATAAGAAATTTTGCCAAGATATTAAAAATAGAAATTTATTTTTTTTAATTTATTAATAAACCAAATGATCACAATTATTAACATTTCCATATTACTAGTTCTTTTGATTTCTAAGACCTATATATAATAAAAGAATTTGTCAAAAAAATACATGGAATTTTGGACTGTCAAAGCATTTTATACATGTCAGTGAATCACTCTCAATAAGAGTTTTTTCTTCTGATATTACTAAATGTAAAAAATTTATATAAGATGCAGAAAAAAAGAACTGAGTTAAAAGAGTAGTCTTTTAAATCAATTTATGCTTTTATGCAATTATACATATTTTATATAGTTTCAAATGTTTAAAAAATGTGGTATCTGCATATTAATTTTATGTTATATGCTATGATCTCAAAGTGCTTATATTCTTTCAAGGTGATTGCCTTCTCTTTTCAGTTGTTTTAAGTATTAAAAAAAAAACAGGGCGCCTGGGTGGCTCAGCTGGTTAAGCAACTGCCTTCGGCTCAGGTCATGATCCTGGAGTCCCGGGATCGAGTCCCGCATCGGGCTCCCTGCTTGGCAGGGAGTCTGCTTCTCCCTCTGACCCTCCTCCCTCTCATGCTCTCTGTCTCTCATTCTCTCTCTCTCTCTCTCAAATAAATAAATAAAATCTTAAAAAAAAAAAAAGAAAAAAAACAGCTGCTTTATGTCATATTTCCATTCAGTCTCATAATGCTTATAAATTTCCAGTTCTCAAAGAGTTGAAGCCAAATGCCAAAACACGGTGGCTAGAAGTTATTATTTTTTAAGTTACTCTCTTTTTTTTTTTAATCTAATATGGGACAGATGTCTCATAAAGTCTGCTGGATAAAGCAAACTCTTAGTTTCTCATGAATGGAAATACAAAAAGAAAATCCTACATTGGACTTTGTGTATTCAAAATAGTGAACATATATTTTTATAGTTATTTTTCACTACTTACTGTTTATTCAATTTTTTAAATTTCACCAGATGGGATACCTCAAACAAAAGTGAAAGGCCATTCCATTTTTGTATAAACTGCTTTCAGAGTCTCCAAAAACCCCTTGAGGAAGCAAAACATTCCCTTTTCCCAAGTTACAACTTCTCTCAACCATTAAATGAAATAATTAGGTATCTATAGTTTAATATAAAGAAGAACAACAGGGCATGATTTCTCCAGTCAGAGCTCTGACACTATGGGAAACAGATATAACAAACAAAAGAAAAAAAAAATTAAAGGAAGTTCTGTTTGCTGGTACAAAATTGTATAATTCCTAAATTTTAAAATTAGTATATACACATATATACTGATTTACTTTAAATATATTTATCCATAATTTCATTTGTTCCATTAACTAATGTTTATTGAACACTGTCATGTATGTGTCCTGTTCTAAGCACTGAAAATACAGAGTGACCAAGATAAGCAAAAGTCCCTGCCTCATGGAATTGATCTTCTAGTGGTAAAGGTACACAATAAAGAAATGTTATGTTGATAATTAAAAGCAATAAAGTTACATAGCATGACTGTGGTTTTTATATTACATGGTAAAATAAATTTTCTCTGAGGATGTGACATTTAAACTGTTATCTGAAAAGCATGAAGGAACCAGTCAAGAGAAGATCAGAAGCAAGAACATTCCAGGCAGAAAGATAAATTTAATGTGTGGGAGTTTGGAATGTTTGAGGGTAGAGAGAACAGTGTGCTTAGTACACAGTAGAACTGAAGAGAGGCAAAATGAGACAGGAGTGAAAGAACATTATGAGGCTACGAAATAGTTTAAGCAGAAAAATAAATGTTGGCTTTTGTTAAAGTGGAAGTAGTAAAGATAGAAGTGGGGGAATTTGGGCTATGTTTGAACCCAGGGCTTCCTAATGAATTAGGTATGAGGGGTGAAAAAGAAAAATCAAAAATAAATTCTATTATTTGGAGAATGAGAGACTAAGCAGGGGTGGGGAGAAGCAGGTTTGAAGGGAAAAATCAAGAGTTAAGTTTAAGCTACATAATGCCTGAGATGCCTGTTAGATATTCAAATGGAGAGTAGTGTATGTGAGAGTTCCAAGGAGCAATCAGGGATAGACATCAAGATTTGGAAGTCATCAGCATATAAATGGTGTTTAAAATTTTGAGATCACCCAGGAAAAGGCTGTAAGATAGAGAAGTAGGCTGCAATTGAGGTCTAAGGCATTTCCATGTGTAGAAGTTAGGCAGAGAATTGGAAGCCAACATAGGACACAAAGGGAGTATAAGGTAAGGTAGAGGAAAAAAGAAATCCAACTGGTCATCTGGATTAAATGCTTGTAAGAAGCCAAGATGTGAACTAAGAAATTGCCACTGGATTTGACACATGAAAGTTATTGGTGACCTTGACAAGGACAGTTTCTATGAAGTAGTGTAGTCAAAAACTGATTGAAGTGGATTAAGAGGAGATTGTAGGAAAGCTGGTGGAGTCAATATCTATAAACAACTCTTTCAAGAAGTTTTACTCTAAGAAATAGGGCAGTAGCTGGAGGGAGATACAGGGTCAAGAGAGATTTTTGGTTGTGTGTGTGTGTGTATGTGTTTAGAGAAAAATGCTAGAGTATATTTATATACTAATGAGAATGATCTGGTAGAAAGGGGAAAACTGATTATGATTATGCAAGAGAAAATATATTTATAGAAAGGGCCTTGAGAGGTAGAAGGGTTAGGATACATAGTATAAGTAGTAGGGAGGTTAGTTTTTGATAGGAGGAGACATAGAACTGCAATGGGAGGGAAGGCAGAATTGCAGATAGGTTGGTAGATTTGTGGTAGAAAGGTAAAGATGTTACTATGTGAGTAGTTCTATTTACTATTGCCATAAAAGTCATTACACAGGGTGTGAAGGCAGTATAGATTGGAAGAGAGAGGTATAAGTAGTTGGAAAGGGGAAAAGTGAACTATATATATGTATATATGTGTATGTATGTGTGTATACACACACATGCATGTATACATAAACACGTAGTCAGTGGGTATTTGTGTATATGTTGTACACCACGGGAAAAAGACATATAGTATAAAATATTTTAAAGCTATTCTTACTGAGTATTTTTGAGACATCTTACTTGAAGGACCTGAAACAATTCTGTGCTTTCCAAGGACTCTAATAACGGTGTTCTCTTTTCCATAATGTAGAGATTAAGTGAGGACTTCTCAATGCCATAATACGTCTCATGTTTTGTTATTTATTTTTGTCTATTACGGAGTAAAAGGCAGAAATATTTTGTAGCTATTCTAATTCAAAGCCTATGAAAATTATTAAAATTAGTTTAATCTTGAAAATTGTGTATTATATATTCAAGCTGGTAGTTTTCTTAAAATACTATTTTGGAGGGTTTTGAGCCCCCATCTGAATTTAAAAAAAAAAAAGGCAAACAGGCTCTAATCATTTAGTAAAATAATACTTTTATTTTGTTTTGTTTTCATATGAAAAACACCAGTACCATCTGTCATTTAGGAGAAACACATGGACAATATAGTTGTTTTGTTCATTGTGCCCTCCCTATCCTATTGGAAGGATGTGATCTTTTAATTGTGCTTGGATCTTTATTTCTGGATAGGATGTATGTAATTCAGTGTGTTGAATTTATAGATGCATATGGATTTGATGTAAAATTAGATTGTGAATAATGGAATAAGATTGCTCTCCATTTTTTTGCTGTTTTCGCACAGACAAAAATAGAAAGATGTATGTGTACATATATGTATTTGATTAAACACTTAATATTTAAATGGCCATGTCAAATATTAAGTGGTAGATGTTGACAGTTGCAGTGTATTCAAAATAAAAGTTACAAAAATCTTTGTAGCACAAATACTAAAAAGTTTAATTTAATACTTAGTAGTACATTTATATAAAATACCTAGATAACATCTGTCTAGGTTGAGGCATTTAATCCCTCATAGAGCAATATTTGACTAATGAAAAACTGCAGCTGAAAACATTTCTCTTTCCTATAAGTATGAATATGGTTTTTAAAATGTATCTCTCTGTAACCTGTCATAAAGTTAATTATCATTAATTATGGATTTAGCAGTGTACCCATCTACTCATACAAAAGGGGGAAAAGATCTGTGAGAATAAGGAAGTGCAGCACGGTATTTTTTTTTTCTTTGTTATTACTGTTTCTCTTTGGTATCTATTTAGAGATTCAATATATGCCTTCCGCTCAGGTTCCTTACACAGACTATGTTCTTTCTCTTTTCTGATTGTATAACAAGATTGTAGAGAGATAAACACAGTAAAAGGGTGTTAACAATTGAACTGCAATCCTACCTATAATCTACTTTGCTACAGCAGTGAAGTAGTCCAGACTTACTTAAAGGTGGTATTGTTTTCATCTTATAAAAATCTACTGTAATATTATGATGTTCCATGTAAATTTTCATGTGCTGGCATGCTTACAAGTAATAGTGTTATAGAATGCTCAGCTCTCAATGAGGGATTGTTTGTGGTTAATTGCATTACATATGTCATCTATCTATTTGCTGAAAGAATATGGTGTTTAGCAAAACTACCTGCTGAGCAACATAATAAGATTTTTGTACAAAGTACAAATTACTAATTACTGTATTTTATTTTTCTATGATTTCCTAAGAGGCATTACCAGGGTCTTACAGATGGAGTAAGCCTGTTTATTAAAATATCTTAGCAAATAAAAGTTACAGTTCTGGTGGTTAAATCTGTGACTTTTTTGTACTGTTGTATTGATGAATATTTAATATAATTTATTTTTCAGTCTCTTCAATCTAGACGTTCTTTAGATATATAATTCTGCATGCAAAATCATAGCTGTAATTTTTCAAAATAATGTCATTACCGTCAAGGCATAAAATCACATACATACATCACTATACATAGATACACATTTTTGTAGTGATTTCATATTGGCAAACTATTTTGTGAGCTTAAGTAAATTAAATTGTTCATTGCAGAGGTAATACTGTACATAAGTTGCAGATGACCAAAAGATATACATAATGTCCAACTATTCAAATGGCTTTACACCATCAGCATTCATTCCAAAAATGTGCAATAAATTATGAATCAGGGATTTTCTATATTCTTTTAAAAGTTGCTGGTAAGAAAATACATAAAAAGTTCCTCAGTTAATCAGAATAGTGTTGTAGTCATCATCTTAGACTTAACTTTTATAATTCTTCTACTACAGTTCCAGAAGCCAGTATGAAATTAAAACTGATTATAAAATACCTGAAACTTCCTTCTCTTATATGGATATCTTAAGTAGCCTTCAGAAAATCACTGCCATTTTTAAAGCTTCTCACCCTCATGATAAAATGAAGACAGCCAAACTAACTTATTAAATCAAGTGGAATAATTTTTATGCTGAGCCTGTCAGTACTCAAAAGGAGTTTCAGTTGGCAAAGTACCAAAATGCAGATTCAACCATATGAAATATTTACACTTTTAAACTTCTACATATTTTTAAAGCTGGCATTTTCTGTTATTGAGTACACTTTGGGTTTCACTATTTAATCTCTAATGATAAGCCATCGCATCAACTACACTGATCTAAGATGATTTACTTAGCTATTTTTTTGTCAAAGAATTATGTATATGCCTAAATTTACTGAAAAGTTGGATATCCAATCTCCCCGTCATATTTCCAGTTTTCACCAAATGTTCTGTGCTAAGCAAAAATAGAACTCAACCTAAGGGGAGAAAATACCAACTCCAAACAGGAAAAAATAAATCTGTACACTAATGTTTTCTGAAACATAAGATTTCTGCTTAACTCTAAGACAAAAAAAGTCATATTCAGGCTATAAGGAAATTAGCTTCCATGTCTCATCAAAATGAATCACAAATGCCCAGACACAAAGAAAAGGAATCAATACCTCCCTGTAAATGCATTTACAGTCAGAAGTTAATGAACCAGAATATTTAGGAATTGGGTCAAATCCTACCCATATACTAAAAATTTCAGGACAAAGGAAGACAGGAACTTATTAACTGAACACCTACTAGGTGCCAAAAAAATATTCTTTTTAAATCTATTCAATCCTCAAAACTACCAGATGAAATAAATAGGTATTTTTTGAAAGTGAGGAAGCTAAAGCATGGAGAAGGGTTAATTGGCCTAAGGCCACACAGTTAGGAAGAATATCATTTTTTTTTTCAAGGACATCTGTAAATATTTTGGAATATATAACTATTGAGTTTTTGTTATTAGTTTTAACCTTTCAAGAGTTAAGTTTACTCTTAACTCTTTTTCATTGTAAAACAACCACATTTGCAAATTTGGAAACCTAACAACAAAAATAGCACCCTATAATCATCCACATAAACACCCCATCATTAATTTTGTATAATTCTTCTAGTCTCTTTTTCACCCTCCTAGTTCGCTTAATAGGTAAAATTAATAGGCCAAAGATCAGGAAGGGTGGTTAACATAACCCTAGCTTATGTATGTGTGTGTGTGTGGTGGGGAGAGGGTGTTCCATACTCATGGCCAAAAAGTAAACTACAGACGAAAACCTAAGAGTAAGGGTTTCATCCATGAAACCCCCCCGTGGTGTGGGGGGGGAGGGGCGAGGCTAGGTAGGTTGAAACATCTGTAAAATTACTCCAACTGTAGTCTTGTCCTTTGGAAAGCGTGGTTATAAAAATGTGGAGAAATGAGTATATCTAAATATTTTCAACTGGAGTTATCATCGTTGCTATAAAGTCCCAGTGCAATTTTAAAAGGTGGTTAACGTTAAGCATTCAGACTATTCCTTTCCTGACCACCTACCGATTTGATTCTGGGGACAATAATCACAGATTATGGCTAGCGGAAATCTCTTCAGATCAGACAGCTAAGACGCCAGAGTACAGGCATACTTCCTCCGCCGAGTCACGCTTCCGACTTTTCACACCGGTTTTATCTCCACTCCCTACCTACATTAACAGTTTTACTTCAGGACTCCAGGGTCTGAGGCCCGTAAGAGACCGGGAAGCCTCCGTGGGAGAGGCAGCGCAGAAACTCTGGCGCATGCCTTGACAGAGAGGGCACAGCTGTCTTCTTCGGCCGTCGAAACACGCTGCGCGCGTGCCCGGTAAAGACGCAGAGGTTCCACGTCCCTCTGGGATCCACACGGAGCGCCCACCCCGGCGTGCTGGAATTGCTGATATTCTCCCGAGAGGCTGGGAGAGACCGTGGCGGAAAGAAGCGCACGCGCAAACGCTACGCCAAGCATTTCCCACCAGGCTCTGCGCACGCCTACAACTCCCATCATGCTCCATCGGAGACAACACTGCTTCTCGCAGGAAGGCGGCCGTTCACCCCGCCACCCGTCTTCACACCTTTAATACTCCTCGGTGTGCCTCTGGCATTCTCGGGAGCTCTTCAATCCCATAAACAAGAGTACCAAGGCTACTTCCTAAGACCTCCAAGGAGGCGTGGCTTCGGGACCGGAAGGACGTCCGGTTGCCAAGGGAACGCCACGCGCCTAGGCGCCTGCCCAGCCACTGATGCTTCGGCTGAGGCGCAGGCAACCAGTTCACCCAACTTGTAGATACGGCTTTGCTCAGGAGCAGGGATTCCTACAATGGAGGCATAGAGACTAAGGCTGAGAGACGCCCGATATTTATTCCAGAGACGTATACGAGTGAGTGAGTGGTCCATTCCTGTTCCTCTTCAGCCCCTGGGCCCGCAGAACTAACTTCAAAGACCAGGGATCCCCCCCCCCCCCCCCCCCCCCGTGTTTGTAGCCAGCGCCGCCGCCACCAACACCACTCCCGTCGCGTTTTAGAATTGCTCTTTACTCTTTCTTAAGGTTTTTACTCCGTACCGTTGTTTCTAAAGTGTAAGAAGTGGAAAAGGAAAGGATTTATGCGGTGAGTACTAGGGGTCCCAGGAGACTCATGGTTTTGGGCGAGTTTGGTTGGTTGGTTTTATCATCGCCCAGTTTTGTGTTTTTATTTGGTGTGTGGGAAATGTAATTGAAATTTCATCCTCAGAAACTGAAAGCCGAATAAAAATGTTTGAAGTACTAAAAGTAGGCTATAATTCACTCTAGGAACTTTTTTTTTTTTTTTTTACGTTTACAAAGTACCATTCATGGTGTTTTTCTCTGCCCCACCACGATCTGCGGCTTACTACCTTCCAAGCTGTTTGCTGTGGATAATATCCTAATTCCTCAAGACTTTCCTGGCAACAAGTAATCCTTTAGAAAGCAGTTTCTCAGATAACAACCAAGAGAGTTTGATTGGCTGGTGCGCAGTAAAAAAGTAAGATAAGAAACTGGAAAGGTAGATCAGAGCCAGACTGGATCTTAAAATTAGCTACGCGTGAACATTTGGACTTTATTCTGAAAGCCAGCAGTTCTCAATAGGAACTGTACATCAGAAACACTGTATAGCTTTTTAAAATGCGGATGCCCTAATCCCATCACCAGAAATACTAATTTAGTAGTTAATTCCAGTGTGCAGCCAAAGTTGAGAATCATGGCTTTAGGCATAGGGAGCTACAGAAAACTTTATCTCCCACTGTGCACATAGGGCATGGTAAGTAAATGATGAGTGGCTTAAATTGTTATCTTTCCTTCTTTCATACATGGAAAAAGTAAACTTACAGAAATGTATGATTACTAAGAAATAGAAACATGCATGCATAAGGCTATAATTACATCTTTTAAAACAACTGACTTCTACATTGTATGTCCCAAAATATTTTATTAACAAGCATTAGTTTTAATAATCCATGAAAAAGGGTTGGAAAATCACAATCCAGGATTCTTTGGAAAATGAATATTCAAGTATCAAGTTTTTGACAATCGATGCTTTATAGTGGATGCCCAGAGGATGATGAGGTGAGAAGTCGTCATATTTTTTTAAAATCTGTTCAAAATTGATTGGAAAATGGAAAACAAGATATTGTCTTTTTTTTAAATTAACATATAATGTATTTTGCTTCAGGGGTAAGATACTGTCTTTTTATCAATATGTTTAGTACAATAAATAACAAAGTGAGAATAGCAAATCTACTTTGAATTAAAATGGTCTGTGTGAATTGTTTCATGATATCAGAAGGCTAACTTAAAGTAGATTGTACAGATGTTCCTTAAGCTGAGATTTAAAGGAATGGATTGAGTGAGATTTGAGTCTCCAACACAAGGAGAAAAGTGGCACAAATGGAGTACCAGAAATCAAACCCAATCTTTGGATAAGACAACTGTGGTCTCTTATAGGCCCCATGCTCTGGTGGGGCACCGTGCTTGCTCCTTTCTGCACATCATTGAAATTTGGTTTTGAAATTTCTGTCGGTATGATCCCCCAAGGGGCCTAAGCAAAATCGATGATGCAGCCTCCTTTTGATGCAGTTGTCTTGGAAACCTCATCATTTAAGTTGCTGCAGCTTCACATTCTTCAAGGTATGGCCTTACCTAGGATAGTGTGGGATAAAAAATACTCGAGGAGTTGGGGGATGACAGGCTCCTGGAACTTTAGATGGAGATGAGAATAAATCAATTAAATGAGATGAGTATTTAGAGAACTTTGAAAAGGATGGTCAGGAGAGTAATAGGAAATATTTGGGACTTAGGCAGATTGTAGTTACTCCTATAGCAGTCCCTGCAGCAGTTGAGGGCTGGCAACAGGGATATCTCTCTTCTCCCATGATAACATTTTGGGGAGTGATGGACCCAAGGGGAGTACCTTTGGAAAGTTTCATTTGGAAAGTTCATAGCAGGTTATGAGCAAGCAATATGTATAGCAGTATATTATATATTAAAGTAAATATATCTGTTAGTATTCTTTGTTCCTCTTGATAGAAAATGCAACCTAAACTGGATATAATCAAGCAAACAAACAAAAACAGTGAATTTAATAGTTATTCCTTCAGATTATTGGATAATACAACAATGGGGCTGGCTTCAGAGAACGATTTAGCCAGTGGCTCAAATAGTGTAGCCCAAATCTCAGTTTTTCTCATTTCTGACCTGCCTTCTACTTTCTGAGCTTCGGCATTAGGCTCTACATGAACTCCTTTGCCATACATTGTTCCAGATTTCTAGAAAGGCTGCAGATATTTTCAAGATCACAGTGGCAGACTCTACATAATACTGAGTTTAACCACATTTTCTTCTTAAATATTGTAATTTACCAGAAGAAATATACAGCTATTTCAAGGGCATTGTTCTTTGTGTTGCCTAGGGTTATAAACTGCCAATCTGCATTTCAGATAAGGCTCCTTTGTGCTAATCAGCTTAAACTTTGTTTCCTAAATACAAAGCTACTTGACATGGTTTTTATGATTGTGTCTTTAAATTATTAATTTTTTTGATGCACATGTTCATATTTTCCATACCTAAGTTGCCTGTAATGATTGATATATCTTTTTTTACTTTTAACTTGCAGCTGGTTTGTAAATATTTGAATCACATTATGGGATTGCTAGACAGACTTTCAGGCTTGCTTGGCTTAAAGAAGAAGGAGGTTCATGTTTTGTGCCTTGGTCTGGATAATAGCGGCAAAACAACAATCATTAACAAACTTAAACCTTCAAATGTAAGTATCTTTGTTAGATGCTTTACGTATTTTCTACTAGAGAAAGTTAACATGCAGAATTATTTTGTTTGCCATATTACTTCATATAATCATGTTATGAAATCCTTTTAACCTTGTAGTATCTTAAAGTAATAAATGTCAGTCGGGCATAATTTGCAGTGTATTTTATGTAGGTGTATAGGTGAGTCTTGATTATTTAAGCTGGAATATTTTCCAAATGTCTTTTTTTCTTAAAAGATCCTCACAAATTTGCCAAGTTTACTTTTAGGTATCATTGCCTTCTTTTTGGCTCCCTCTTTACAAGAGAAACAAAGGGAATGGTGAATCATTTTTATGGGTTCAATGGATAATTAAGACAGTTTCCCAGGAGTGTGGTATGCGTATCAGTAGTAGTAAGCAGAATGACTTTAAGTCATTTAAGTAATAAGTATATGAACATATAATTTTAATAACTGAAAAATATAAAGCGAGCACATTCAACACATGGTACATAAAAGTTAGGTTTTGCTACATATAAAGAAAATCCACATAACAGTGGACTAAATAAGATAGAAGCTTCTTTTTCTGTCATCTAAATAAGTCCAAGGGAGGTATTCCAGGGCTGGTGGTGCAGCTATGTGGTCAGTCATGAGACATCCAGGCATCTTCCATCTTCCTGTTCTGCTATTCTAAGTGCCTTTTTTCATCTTCAAGATCTCCGCATGGTCACCTTGGTTAACTGTATTCTAAGTCACAGGGAGGAGAAAAGAACAAGGCAAAAGAATAGGCCCTCTTGCTAAATAAGCTCTCTTTAAAGAACTTACCCAGAAGCATCAAATAATGATTCCTTACTTGTATCTCATTGGCTACCCCTATCTGTAAATGAAGTTGGATTTTTTTTTTTTTTTTTTTTAAAGCAGGGCATACTGCTGCTTCCAAAAATAATAGGAGTCCTGTAAGTATGGAAGAAGAGGAAAATGGATATTGGATAGACAACTAACATTTACAGTTGTAAATACACTTATTTAGGTAAAAGCCATTAGTGAATTAATGAAAACTGTAGAGTGAAAGACTAATATAGACTGCATAAAGATAGGGCAAAAACTAAGAAGCTGTTACTCTTAATGACTAAATGGCTAGAGAATGGGAAATATTGCTCCTAAATATGGTAGTTGCCTCCAGTGTTTCAGGTTGGGCTGAATAAGCACCCTTACTACTCCGTTTTCTTTTGTAGCAGCTTCAGTTTTACTTCTGTTTAGTTGGAGATTACTTTGGAATACAAAAAAAAAAAAAAACAAAAAAAAAAACAACAGTATTTCTTTTTTTCTGGTCATTATTCCCTTCTACATAGATGAGTTTACCACATAAGAACAACTAACTGCTGGTGTATTTTCAGGTGGGAGTTAGTGTGAGGCGGCCAGGATAAAAAACTGAAGATGGATTTGGAAGGCAATTTAGGTGTTTTAAGGAGTTCCCCAGCTGAGGTATACATTCTGAAGTCAGGCAAAGATAAAAAATATCAGCTGTATTTAATTTTGGAGGGCAAGGTTAGGTCTCTCCAGAGGAGTTGCTAACACTCTATTGTATTGAGATTTGCCTCCCAAAATTTCGGGGTTTCCTCCTCCGGGAAAGATCCTACTCTTCTAGGTTCATTGCATGGCTAAGATCAGATGAGAGTGCATTCTTGTGATAGGCATGGAGCATTCAAATGAGAGAGTAGAGAGAGGCAGAACCAAGAATGCTCAGTTCTGTTTCACAAACTGAGCAGTCAGAGGAGTAATTAGCCATAGAGAGGAATAAATTGGAGAAGGTGAGATAGAGAAATATGGAGTATCATTTAATGAAGTTTTCTCTATATGTGAAGATAGGGGAAAAAGGTTAAAAGAAGCCCACATACATTAGAGTCTATCTCCTGACCTAGGTGATTACAAGAAATTTCTTTATCAGTCTTTCAGAGGGAGATAAAGCATCCTACCCAGTTGGGTGGGGTCCAGAATTGATCTTAGAGAACAGTGAGTATATGTTAAAAGTAGAACCATACCCAATTGTGCCTTGGCCCATAATCAGTACTGTGGATCAGCTATCAGCAGATAGGCTGGGCTAATGCTTAAGAAACTCAGTGACTGGTGACCTATACTTCTGTAGGTAAAGCTATCAGCAGTAAGGAAGATTATAAGGAATTTTTTTTCGGTAAGGGCCTATTCTGTCAGAGGTGTTTACATTTTTCTCCACATCAAGGAATTGCCTCAAAGGTAAAAATTTTTTTTCGGTAAAACTAGTCTTGGGACGCCTAGGTGGCTGTGGGTTGTGTCTTGATGCTTGATTTCAGCTCAGGTCATGATTTCAGGGTCATGGGATTGAGCCCAGTGTCAGGCTCTGAGCTCAGCGTGGAGTCTGCTCCAGATTCTCTCCCTCTCCCTCTCCCCCTCCTCTCTCTCTCTCTTTTTCGCCCTCTCTCAAATAAGTAAATAAAATCTTAAAAAAAGCTAGTCTCCAATAAGTACAAAATAACTGAAACCAGAGCCACCATTAATAGCCACAAAATGGGGGCGCCTAGGTGGCTCAGTCAGTTAAGCATCCAACTCTTG
This sequence comes from Mirounga leonina, assembly GCF_011800145.1. Classification (NCBI taxonomy): domain Eukaryota; kingdom Metazoa; phylum Chordata; class Mammalia; order Carnivora; family Phocidae; genus Mirounga; species Mirounga leonina. Next base: position 18,652,855 of record NW_023270431.1, read on the forward strand.
ATTTCCGCTCAGGTCATGATCTCAGGGTCCTGGAATTGAGCTCCATGTCAGGCTCCATGCTGAGTGTGGAGCCTGCTTGGGATTCCCTCTCTCCCTCTCCCTCTGCCCCTCCCTTACCTCTCCTTCTGTTAAAAAAATATATATAGCCACAAAATGGACCAGTCCACCAATGTCTGCTGTACTCAAAATTGGCAGAAATAATATTCAAAAAACAAAAAAGAATTTACAGTCTCCTTCCATCATTCCCAACAGTATAGTGATCTTCCAAGACATATTATTACCATAGGAATAATCTTTGATATGAATGGGAACGGCTTTCTTCCCTGAACAAGGATGTATTTTTATTTTTTAACCTACTTAGGGATTTTTTTTTCATAATTTCTTCTGTCATTTCTAGAGATTTGGGGCAGGAAGAGGAGACATCATGTGCTCCATCTGTGATCTTAAAATACTCTATAACCCCCATTTCAGACTGGTCTTGTGACATATTAACCCTGTTTAACACCACATTAGTCAGGGAAAGCCCCCAGGAAAACCTGGGTACACAGCCAATAACTAAGGTTTTTTAATTAATCTTCCAGTGCTTTCCAACATCTCTCTCTCTGTTATCTCTGGTGAATTATGGAACTAGCCTCAACTTGCTATAGGGCTATTTTAAGGGGATCACCTACTTTCTGACAGCACTTCCTGAGACTTAATCTTTAGGCAACTATCCTGTCTCCACAGAACAATTGACCTCTAGATCCTGAGAACACAGTAAGTTGCTCTGCTTTTTTTTTTTTTAATTTGGTGCTTATAGCCAAAAGACCACTTGAAATAGAATTTCTTAAAGACCTCAAAACCTCTGTCACACAGGTATATATAAAACACTTGTTTCCTCCATTTATCTGAACCAAAGAAATCTTTTGTGAGCCTACATCCACTATTAGAAACATTATTTTTAATGAATTAAGTGAATTATAGAAATCTACAGTGCAAAAAATTTGCAAATCTCATTTTATAGTTATGTCTCTTATTTTTTGTGGATAAAATCAGTTTCTAGATAACTAGATACTTTTGGACCCAAACTGGCTTTAAGCTATCCTAATGCTTATTTATTGTCAATGTATTGAGGATGCTGGTGTTTTCTAAACTGATGCATAATGGTGGGGAGGCATTTTAACCTGATCACTCAAGAATCTGGTCTTAAGTGTATTTTCTTAGAGATGCACCCTATAAGTACCTTTTTTTCCCCAATTTCCATTACCCCCCGTTTGCCAGTGGAAATCCTATCATACTACCACATCATCCAGATTTATGTTATTTAAAACAATCTGAGGGGCGCCTGGGTGGCTCAGTCGTTAAGTGTCTGCCTTCGGCTCAGGTCATGATCCCAGAGTACTGGGATCGAGCCCCACATCAGTCTCCCTCCTCAGTGGGGAGCCTGCTTCTCCCTCTCCCACTCCCCCTGCTTGTGTTCCCTCTCTCGCTGTGTCTCTCTCTATCAAATAAATTTAAAAAAAAAATCTTAAAAATAAAAAATAAAACAATCTGACATTATCTTGCATATTTAATTGGTAGCTTATTTATTAAATTTTTCCTCATTATAAATTTAAATTACTTAAGAGCATAGATCTGATATTATTCAACCCTAAATCCTAAATACCTATACTATTGTCTGGTATATAAGTGTATTTTGGGATGGACTGATGGGGAATTTTTTAATTTTCATTTTTGGGCAGGGAATGATGATTGATAGCACCAAGGATTTAATTTTTAGCAGACTTAATGAAACTAACCAAATAGGATGTTCTCTTAGAACTCCTGTTCTATTCTTGTTGATGTTAGTCTATCCTTGGGCTATCTCAGATAGGCTATTCCACTTAGGTAATAATTCCTATACTCTTTGCTTGGTTTGTACCATTCCCTGACCAATTCAGAGAATGACCAAATGTATTTGTTCCTAGACAGAGCAGAGAAGATTAATGTCGGAGATAATCTTTGGAATTCTTTAGAGGAAAATAAATCCCACTTGAAGTAGAAGCACGAGCTCACATATCTTGTTTTATCCTGATTAATTTGTGGAGTTTCTTCTTTCTAATTAGGTTCCATGAGAACTTTAGAAGTAACGGAAAGAGGGGTGCCTGTGTGGCTCAGTCGGTTAAGTGTCTGCCTCTTAATTTTGGCTCAGTCATGCTCTTGGGGTTGTGAGACTACATCATGGAGTTTGCTTGAGATTCTCTCCCTTTCCCTCTGCCCCTCCTCCCACTCGTATGTACTCTCTCTCTCTCTCTCTCCCTCCTTAAAAAAAAAGTGATGGGAAGAAAAGAAAGTTGATTAATTTTATCCTTGTTAAGTAAAACAGCAAGATATAAAAGAGAAGCTCTGGAAACAAAAAGAGTTTGTGAAGAAGCTGGGTGATTGCGGAGAGGCCAGGCAAATGTTCTAATTACAGTTCAGTGAAGACAGGGCTACTATTTTGAGGTATATTTTCTGAGATTTCTTTAGACGTTTAATTTCCTCACTTTATTACTGGTATTTTTTCCTAATAGTAATAGCTGATGATTTTATCATGATTGTGATCAAAATAAAAAATCAAAACCATGGAATATTTTGGGACAACAAAAGTAAGGAAACTCTTTATTCCAAAGTTTGTTGTGCAATGAAGAAACCCTAAGGACTGAGGCAGGAATCTGAATGGCAGGAAATAAATTCTAACATAAACAGAAAGATATTTTTGGAAGAATATAGGCAGCTCAATAGGATGGAAAGAAAAGCTGAATAAACAAACTTTAGAAAGGCAAAACCAGACATCTCTAAGGAGGCCTTTTCACTACTACGTTACTACTAAGGTGACTAAGCTCCAGTGACTTTTCGGCTTCTGTCTTTTCATTTGAATTTTAAATTTCCAGAAGTGGACTACCAAATTGAACATAATGGTGTGGGGCAACAATTTACCTTCTCCTGTTTTCACACAAAAGCAACATGATGAACTAAAGGGTTTTTTTGTTTGTTGTTTTTTAAGTTACACTGTGGCTGTATGGAGAAAATTGGAAAGAGACTGAAATCATTGAAAGTATAGTACCTCTGAAACAAATAATACATTATATGTTAAAAAAAAAAAAAGAAGAAGATAGCAGGAAGGGAAAAATGAAGGAGGGGAAATCGGAGGGGGAGACGAACCATGAGAGACTATGGACTCTGAGAAACAAACTGAGGGTTCTAGAGGAGAGGGGGGTGGGGGGATGGGTTAGCCTGGTGATGGGTATTAAAGAGGGCACGTTCTGCATGGAGCACTGAGTGTTATATGCAAACAATGACTCATGGAACACTACATCAAAAACTAATGATATAATGTATGGTGATTAACATAACATAATAAAATTAAAAAAAAAAAGAAAGATAAGAGAGACCAGAATGGTGGTCAGTTAAGTGGCTGTTATAATGAGAAGAATGGAAATCAATAAGAAATGTATTACAAAGAGACCAAATCACATTCTCAATATTAATAGGTGCAAAACCAAAGCAAATGACAGCACTGAGATATTTCTTCTGTATATTGATGCTAAAACAGAAATGCCAGAGTGAATACTTGAATTTTATATGTGTTTAAAATTCATTAAATTTAAAACATTTAACACTAAAAAAAAAAAGAAGAAAGTATACTTATGATATTTGTTGAGTAGTTGCTGAGTATTTCCTATGGACCAGGCACAGTGTTGAGTATTTTGCATTCATTAACTCATTTAATTCTCACGATAACTTTACAAGTTAAAGATAATAATAGATTTCACATTTGAGAAAACTAAGGTTTGGAGAAGTTGAGTAACTAGTCTAAGGTGGCACATTAACAGTTAGGAGTAATTAGAAGGCTTTTGTACTACATCAAAGCAAGAAATGTTAAGGGCCTGAACTAAGTTAGTGAGATAGGACCAATTTGAGAATGGTTTATAAAAAATGTAAGAAAACGAGGAGTCAAGAATAACTCATAGGTTATCAGAAAGTAGATGGTGTTTTTTATTCAAACGGAAGAATGGTTTTTGATGGTGAAAGTGTTAGGAGGCATTTGATGACTTGTCAGCTTAAGGCATTTTAATTGCCTATGGGACTTGCTAACAGGTCTCCTGCTGTACTCTTGCCCCTTGTAATCTGTTATCCACACAGAATTCCCTACCATGGCCTTCAAGGCTCTACAGCTCTTTGTTACATATAGCTCTCTGCCTTACTCAGTACATTTTAGACATACAGGCCTTATACTTTTCCTGAGTGGCAAGTCCCTGCTTGCCTTGGGGTCATTGCACTGGCTAATTCTTTTGACTGGAATGTTTTTGCCGAGATCTAGTCATAGCTTTTCTCCTTTTTGATATTCACTCTTGGGTCCAATGTTACCTCCTCAGAGAGGCTTTTTCTCAGCATCCTTTTTCCATGCCCCATACCAACCCTCCTCCCCCATTGCCTCCCATCTCCAAATCACCTTTCACTGTACTTACCACTTCCTGAAATTGTGTTCACTTGTAGTTTACTTGGTTATTGATGTTTACTTTCTCTAGGTAATAAGCTCCATGAAAGCAGCGACCATGTATATTCACCATCTAGACATGAGAACAGTCCCCAGTAGCATATATAAACTCAATAAGTATGTGGTGAAAGATCATGAAGTCCTGTATGTGAACTCAGAATGACTCATCAAACCACTTTACAGCTATGGTTACTTGTAGCAAGCCACAAAATGTGAATTAAGATATACACGTTATACAGATTCATAATTAGTAAACCTTAAACTTCTGTAAAGAATTCACACACAGTGATCCCACTGCAAAAATTATAATTTTGCTTAATTCTGTCATCTCCGTAGTGACAAATTTTAGAATTGGAAACGTGGATGCTTTTTTTTAACCTGAGGAAAAATTCATCTTTGGTAATTGCAGATTTCTCAATTTGTCTTTTCTCTTGAAGGCTCAATCACAAGATATAGTTCCAACCATAGGATTCAGCATAGAGAAATTCAAATCGTCCAGGTAATTCATTTTATTATACTTTTGACTAAGAAGTTGTGGGTGAGAAGTGATAATATCAGATTGACCTAGTCATTCGTTCTACTCTTAGAAAAAGAAATTTGTTGTTTCAGAAGTCCATAGAGATGGTAAATTATTTGTACCACTACCCCTGGATTGTTTTTCAGAATTTAGACTTTAGATAAACTCCGATAATCTCACTAGAAGGAAAACATCTTTTTTTTATATGTTATTCATTACAAAATCATATTTATATTAAAAAATTTAATTTATGGGACTTGTACTTGAAAATTGGCTCAAGTTGAATATTGTATATTCAAGGGTGGTTTCTTTGAAAACAATTTAAATTTTTAAGTAAAAGTAACACCTTGAGTTAGTATCTTATAATGTAGTCATGGTTTTTTTGTTTTGGTGTTTGGTTTTGTTTTGCTTTGTTTTCTGTAGTTTGTCTTTTACAGTGTTTGACATGTCAGGTCAAGGAAGATACAGAAATCTCTGGGAACACTATTATAAGTAAGTATGTTTATAAATGTTGGTTAACTAGATGAGTATATTTTAATAATAATGCTTAACAAATAAATCCAAAGGATTACGTGGGCTAGGTTGCAATATTTATTTTTCATATAATTTAAGCACATGTTCTAATGAAAAAATGAAAATGTTTTCTAATGAAAAAGTATAATCATACTTCATATTATTTCTCAAATGCTTCAGGTCCTCCGTGACCTTGGATCTTTGCATATGCTTTTCTCTCTGTTTTTAATGCCCTGTTCTATTTAGTTGCAGTTTAAAGTTAATATAGTCATGCTTTAAAGTTAACTCAGAAGTCACCTCCTCTGTCAAATTTCACCATTTTTGCCCAGTTATTCTGTCCCCAGTGTTCACACAGTACTTTACCATACTTGTTATGTCTTAAAGTCATGTGCCATAGCTGCCTCTCTAATGAGGGTGTGAACTGCTCAAGAGCAAGGATTATTTCTTATTCAGGTTATTTCTTCAAGGCCAAGTATGATGCTAGACATATAGATCGGTAAATATTTATTGAGTAAATTTAGTTAAAATAACAGTACTAACTTAAACAGTCGATCCATTTGTTCTACAAGCAATTCTAAACAAGATATTTGTCAGCATATGCAAATAAAGTGCTCACTAATTACTTCAGATTAAGAACTGTTAAGTTACTAGAACCCAAATTATTATGCCGTCTCAGGATTTGCATGAGGTAGTAAAATGAATTCATTAACTGTTCATATTGCTAGGACTCCTTCCTGTAAAAGCAATGTAACTTACTTTTGGAGTCTGAAACTTATAACCAGTATCCCTTGACTAAATGCCCTTTTGTCATTATGAACTCTTGCCTTGGAATGATTATGAGATGATTGCCCAGATCAGATTTTAATTTTTATTCTTTCCTGCTAATGTGGGAACAAACATTGTATTCCTCAGATTAGAGCCAAAGGAGATTTTTTTCAGATACTCTTTTCAATGAGTGCTTTAATAGATTGAAGTCATATTTAAATCATACAGATCCAGAGGACCGCTGAGGTACAGAGAAAAGATTTTGTTCTTCAGATTTCAGAGTCAGTTTGGTAAAGGGAAAGTGGCATGTTTATGGTAGCTTGCATTAAATTCTCTGGGGAAATGTGAGTTGTTTTTTGGTTTTTTTAGGGTTTTTTTTGTTTTTTTAGGAAACCTGAGTTTTCAGTGTAGGATTTTTTTATTCTTCCTCCAAAAAAAGAATTTTTAAAATGTATTTATTTTAGCTACTATTTCAAAAATAACATTTATTTTAATTACAGATAACAAAAATACATAGAAAATAGTTTCTATAAAAGGAAATGTTTCTGCTTTTAATTCCTTTTTCTTCAAAATCTTTTTGGAAGAAGTTAATTAGGAACACTATAGCTAAATTGTAGGTTGAATAGTGAATAGGGTTACTGTGGAGAAGTCTACAATAATAGTAAATTTATATCCTGTATCTATATTTTTCTAATTATGAAAGAACAAGTACATCTTAATCTATTAGACTGAAAGAGGTTAAAAAGATTAAGTCTACTGTGGCAAAATAAGTCACTCTTATGGTGGGAATGTAACATCTTTTTCAGGGAAATTTATCAATATCTTTTAAAATGAAAAATGTTCATGCTCTCTAGCCATCATTTTGTTTCTTGGAAAGTATCCTAGACTAGCACTGGTGGACAAAGTTAAACATAGAAGAATATGTGTTGAACACTGTTTATAATGATATCTCAATTATAAGAAGAAAAATACTACTCTTAACAAAAATATGTGCTTAGTATATATAGAGAAGGAAAAAAATTTAGTAGCATGTGCACCAAATCATTAATAGTATTTGTTTTGGAACAATAAGATTATAAGGGAAGTTTACTTTGTCATTTATTTGATTCTGTAACATTGATTATTGTATAATTATTGCATATTTATAATATGAAAGTAATAAAGTATAAAATATAAGGAGTACACATTTTTTAATATTTGGAAAATATAGAAAAGAATATAAAAAAATTTTCTCTAAATCTCACTACTAATAAATTTACCATTGTTAATCTTTTTTGTTTTTCTTCTTTCTTGAAATATAAAATGTATACTCTACATAGTTGAGAAAGGAGTCTTCTAAATTATGTACCATATAGAGTTTTTTATCCTGCTTTTTCAGTTAATATTCAGTGATAAGAATAAATCAGGAAAAACATCCAAAGAATATAACTAATGACTGGCTGTTTTGTTTTGTTTTTTTCACATGCCTATGCCTATTTTGTAATCATTCTATTTTTGGACATAAAAGCTATTCTCAGTTTTTGAAGATTATAAACAATCCTTCAGTTAGCACATCTTGCTGCATAAATCTTTGTCATAGATCATGTTTCCTTAGAATAAATTCCAGAAATAAAATTACTGGCTCCAAGAGATTTAACATTTTTAAAACTGTTGGTAGATATTTTCCAATCTTATCAATTTCCATGGCTACTAGTAATGTATGACTAGTGATAACCTATGTTCATTTTTTTTAAATGATAGGAGAAAATGGTACTCAAAAGTTATTTTATTTTTATGCTCATGTGATTGCTAATGATATTGAACTTTTATTTTTTAATGATATTGAACTTTTAAAATCTTAATTTATGACTGGAATAAGTGATTCACAAAAAAAGGTAAAGTGTCCAATAAATATATGCAAACATATTGAACTTTGCTAGCAATTAATGAAATACAGTGTAAAATACTATGCTGTTAGAATGGAAAAGAATGTTAAGAGCCATGCTGGAAAGGTGGGAAAAATACTGGTAGTAGTATAAATTGATAAAGTATTTCTGGAATACAGTTTGTCAATGTTTATCTAAAACTTTAAATTTTGTATGTATTTCTAGAAATTTTATTCCTAATTACAAGTCTTAAGATACCAAGAAATTTAAAAAATGTACTCAGGAGGATGTTTATTCCAAAGTTTTTCACAATAATAAAAATTAAAAATAATCTCTAAGTCCACAGTATTACTGATGACATATCTGTGCAATGGGATACTTTATAATCATTAAAAGAAAGGTGCAGAGGGAATCAGTGATTTTTTTTAAGTGCCACTGTGATCTGTAAGTGAATCTTTAAGCCAGTTTAGTGGTTGGTTATCAGCTTAAAAAAAATCAAATAGAATAAAATAAAAGCTATTTGTAAGTATTATTTCTGGAAACTTATTTCAAATATAGTTACATATACTTAAGGGTCTACTGTACCTTAATGTAAAATGTATTTCTCACTATGGTTATGGTAAGAAATATTTGAGAAACACTGGTGTAGAGCTTTAATGTTTCATATAAAAGTAGTTCAAACTATACTGCAAAGAAGATCAAGGAAATATATATATATATCAGAAAGGCAGGGTATAAAACAGCAAGATTCCATTTAAATACAAATGTAGGTACTCATATGTGAATATACACAAAGAAAATGTCAAAATTGACTTACCCCCAAATATTAATAATGATTGCATCTGTGTAATAGGATTATGGTTTTACTTGTAGTTTTTAAAAATTATGAAATAAGTCATTAAATTTACCATATTATCAACCAACTGAGAAAAAATTATTTTACATGAAATAGGACTGATGGTAATATAGTAGTCACTCATATAAACTAATATGTAATAAAAAGATAATACACAGGAAATGCAAATGAATGCTAAACATGGAAAAATGTATAATTTTATCTTTAATTTTTCTCATTCCTTCTACAGAGAAGGACAGGCCATTATTTTTGTCATTGATAGTAGTGATAGATTGAGAATGGTTGTGGCCAAAGAAGAACTTGATACTATGCTGAACCATCCAGGTATATGTGTGTGTTTGTGATATCTGTGCTTTAGGGTCTGTTTACGTAAGATGTTTTTTTTGTTCTTTGGTCTTGGCAGAAAATGTTGCTTATTCTATGTAATTATCTCATTTAAAATTTTTAATTTTTTTAATTGAAACAACATACAGTATCATATTAGTTTCAGGTGTACAATATAATGATTCAATAGCTCTCTACATTAATGAATATATTACTCTCCTTTGTTTTTGAATTTTAAAATATAGTAATTATTCAGAATTCATATCTATAGCACCATGTATTTTTTAAATTTCAAAGCTTTTTGCAGTATTTTCCAGGTCTCCGACCTTTTTATCCCCCTAAAATAAAAATGTTCTTCTGATTGCACAAGTAATGTGTCAATAGCAAAAAATGAAGACAGGAAAAGAATAAAGAAGGAAGTAAAAATCCATGTATTTCAACAGTCATTAGAATTATTTTGGTTACCAACTTTTCATACATGTGTATATATGTATGATTACACAGCATTTCTTACATATTTATTCTGAGAATTCTTCTAAAACAGATCTTTTCTGTTTTTAAACTCTTAACTACCAGCCCTACCCTCTTTCCAAGATACCAGTATTAACAATTTGGTATTTTTTTCTCGTTGTTATTTACTAAAATGGGATCATATTCTCTACACTCTTCTGCATTTAGCTATCTCAGAGAACATTAAATTATGGAAATCCTTTCAAGTCAAAATGAATATATGTAAATATTCTTTTTAATAGTGCCTAAAATGCCATTCTATGAGTATACCACCATTTATTCTGTTTTACCTATTATTAGATATTCTTTTTTTTCTCCACAATACAATTCTCCAGTAAGTATTGTGAAACTGCATTTCTAGCTTCACTCGTGGGAAAAGATTTAAGTAAGTGGTCTTTGTGCTATGACTTTTAGGAAGAGGTGATGGCTTAAAAGAAGTGTGGATTTGTTAGAAATAGAATGGGAAATAGCATGGGGCTTTCTAACAGTTCTTCCTGTTTAACCACACTAACTGGTATTTTTATTGAACAACCTTAAGCTTATTCAGATATTTGGGGTAATAATTATCTAGCCTGTATATTTTATGTGACTCTTTCACTTTTTTTTTTTTTTTTAGAGATTTTCTTTTTTTTTTAAGATTTTATTTATTTATTTGAGAGAGAGAATGAGATAGAGCGAGCATGAGAGGGGGGAGGGTCAGAGGGAGAAGCAGGCTCCCCGCTGAGCAGGGAGCCCGATGCGGGACTCGATTCTGGGACTCCAGGATCATGACCTGAGCCGAAGACAGTCGCTTAACCAACTGAGCCACCCAGGCGCCCAATGACTCTTTCACTTTTAAAAACTTAACAGGCTTTTATCTGGGTTATCTGGGTTGAGAATGCATTTTTGATTATGCATTCCCTTTGTGTTAATCTTTCCATTTTCTCCTCAAAAACTCTTTTAACATTGACCAATAATATGAAATGATTCCTACAAAATCAGCTTCAAATACAGTGGAAACCCTGGTTTCCTCAACTGAAGCCTTGTCCAAGTAAGTTATCTTTATGTACTGATGCATTTATTTTTTGGGATAGATTCCCAAAGGATTTCTCAGCTGAGGTAAACATGAACTTTAATAAGTTTAATTTTACTTTTTTACAGAGGTATAGTTGACGTACAATGTTACATTGTTTTCAGGTGTGTAATATAGTGATTTAACAGTTCTGTACATCATGCAGTGCTCACCACGATTGGTGTAACTACCATCTGTCACCATACGAAGTTAATACAATATTACTGACTATATTTCCTATGCTGTACTTTTTATCTCAGTGACTTATTCATTTTGTAATTGGAAGTTTGTACCTCTTAATCCCCTTCACCTATTTCACCCATCCCTCTCACTCCATCCCCTCTGGCAACCACCAGTTTATTCTCTGTATTTATGAGTTTTTGTTTTGTTGTGTTTTGTTCATCTGTTTTGGTTTTTAGATTCTGCATATAAATGAATCATGCTATTTGTCTTTCTCTGTCTTACTTATTTCACTTAGCATAATACTCTCTAGATCAATCTACGTTGTCACAAATGGCAAGATCTCATCCCTTATGGCTGAGTAATATTCAATTCAACATCTTGTTATCTATTGTTCATCTAATGATGGACACTTAGATTGCTTCCATATCTTGCTACTGTAAATAATGCTGCAATACACATAGGGGTGCCTATATCTTTTCAAAATAGTGTTTTTGTTTTCTTGGAATAAATTCCCAGTACTGGAATTATTGGCTTACATGGTACTTCTAAGAATTTTGATTTTTTGAGGAACCTCCATACTTTTTTCCATAGTGGCTGCACCAATTTACATTCCCACCAATAGTGTATGAGGGTTCCCTTTTCTTTACATTCTCACCAACACTTGATATTTCTTAATTTTTTTGATACTAGCCATTCTGGCTGGTATGAGGTGATATCTCACTGTTGTTTTGGTTTGCATTTTCCTGATGATTAGTGATACTGAACATCTTTTCTGTTTGCCATCTGTATGTCTTCTTCAGAGAAATATCTATCCAGGTCCTCTGCCTATTTTTAAATTGGATTATTAGTGTATTTTGGTGTTGAGTTGTATGAAATCTTTATATATTTTGGATATTAGTCTCCTATCAGTTATATGATTTGGAAATATCTCCTCCCATTCAGTAGGTTGCCTTTTCATTTTGTTGATGGTTTCCTTCACTGTGTAAAAGCTTTTTAGGTTAATGTAGTACCAGTAGTTTATTTTTCTCTTGTTTCCCTTGCCTGAGGAGACATATCCAGAAAAATGTTGCTACAGCCAATGTCCAAGAGATTACTAAGTCTTCTTATTGGAGTTTTATGGATTTGGGTCTTACACTTAGGTCTTTAATCCATTTTGAGTTTATTTTTGTATATGGTGTAAGAAAGTGGTTCAGTTTAATTCTTTTGCGTGTAGCTGTCCAGTTTTCCCAGCAGCATTTATTGAAGAGACTCTTTTCCCATTGTATTTTCTTGCCTCCTTTGTCGTAGATGAATGAGCATATAAGCGTGGGTTTATTTCTGGGCTCTGTATTCTGTTTCATTGATCTATGTGTCTATTTTTATACCAGTACAATACTATTTTGATTATTATAGTTTTGTACTATATTTTCAGATCTGGGATTGTGATACCTTCAGCTTTGTTTTTCTCAAGATTACTTTGGCTATTTGGAGTCTTTTGTGGTTCCATACAAATTTTAGGATTATTTGTTCTATTTCAGTGGAAAATAGTATTGGTATCTTGATGGGAATTGCATTAAATCTGTAGGTTGCTTTGGGTAGTGTGGACAATATTCTCCTAATCCATGAGCATAGTATATCTTTCCATTTGTTTGTGTTGTCTTCAGTTTCTTTCATCAGTGCCTTACAGTTTTCAGAGTACAAGTCTTTCACCTCCTTGGTTAAGGTTATTCCTAGGCATTTTATTCCTTTTGATGCAGTTGTAAATGGGATTGTTTTCTTTTTTCTTTTTCTTTTTCTAAGATTTTATTTATTTGACAGAGACACAGCAAGAGAGGGAACACAAGCAGGGGGAGTGGGAGAGGGAGAAGCAGGCTTCCCACTGAGCAGGGATCCCGATGCGGGGCTCGATCCCAGGACCCTGGGATCATGACCTGTGCCAAAGGCAAACGCTTAACAACTGAGCCACCCAGGCGCCCCTATGGGATTGTTTTCTTAATTTCTCTTTCTGCTGCTTCCTTATTGCTGTATAGAAATTCAACAGATTTCTGTATATTAATTTTGTATCCTGCAACTTTACCAAATTCATTTATTAGTTCCAGTAGTTTTTGGTGGAACTTTTGGGTTTACTGTGTATACTATGTCATTTGCAAACAGTGAGTGACAGTTTTACCTTTCCCTGCCAGTTTGTATGCCTTTTATTTCTTTTTCTTGTCTAATTACCGTGGCTACAACTTATAATACTGTGCTGAATAAAAGTGGCAAGAGTAGACATCATTGTCTTATTCTTAATTTTAGAGGAAAAACATTCAGTATTATATTAGCTGTGTATTTTTCATATGTTGGCCTTATTATGTTGATGTATATTCTCTCTAACCCCACTTTGTTGAGAGTTTATCATAAACTGATACTGTATTTTGTCAAATGCTTTTTTCTGCATCTATCATATGGTTTTTATCCTTCATTTTGTTAATAGGGTGTATCATGTTGATTGATTTGCTAATATTGAACCATCCTTGCATCCCTGGAATAAATCTAACTTGACCATGGTGTATGATCCTTTTAATGTATTGTTGAGTTCAATTGGCGATTGTTGAGGATTTTTGCATTTATGTTCATCCAGAATATTGACCTGTAATATTTTTTTAGAATGTTTTGTCTGGTTTTGGTATCAGAGTAATGCTGGCCTCTTAAAATGAATTTGGAAGGTTTCTTTCCTCTTCTATTTTTTGGAGTAGTTTGAGAAGGATAGGTATTAACTCTTCTTTAAATGTTTGGTAGAATTCACCTGTGAAGCCCACTGGTCCTGGACTTCTGTTTATTGGGCGTCTTTTGATTTTTGATTCAGTTTTGTTGCTAGCAATCAGTCTGTTCAGATTTTCTATTTCTTCCTGATTCAGTCTTGGAAGATTGTATGTTTCTGGGAATTTATCCATTTATTCTAGGTTGTCCAATTTGTTGGCATATAATTTTTCATAGCAGTCTATTATAATCCTTGGTATTTCTGTGGTTCTTTTTCAGTTCTTCTCCTCTTTCATTTCTGATTGTATTCATTTGGGTCCTTTCTGTCTTTTTTTCTTGATGAGGTTGGCTAAAGGTATATCAGTTTTGTTTATGTTGGTCTCATTGATCTTTTCTGTTGACTTTTTAGTCTCTTTCATTTATTTCCACCTGGAACTTTATTTCCTCCTTCTAGTAACTGTGGGCTTTGTTGTTCTTTTTCTATTTCTTTTAGGTATAAAGGATCATAATGTTTATTTGAGATTCTTTTGTTGTTTCTTGATGTAGGCCTATATTACTATAAACTTCCCTCTTAGAACTGCTTTTGTGAGGGGTGCCTGGGTGGCTCAGTTGGTTAGGTGTCGGACTCTTGATTTCAGCTCAGGTCATGATCTCATGGGTCGTGGGAAGTGAGCCCTGCATCTGCTTCTCTCCTTCTTCCTCTCCCTCTGCCCCTCTGCCCCTTTGCACACACTCTCTCTCAAAAAAAGAAATCTTAAAAAAAAAAAAAACCTGCTTTTGCAGGGTGCCTGGGTGGCTCAATTGGTGAAGTGTCCAACTTGATTCCAGCTCAGGTCATGATCGCAGGGTTCTGAAGTCAAGTCCTGCTTCAGGCTCTGCACTCAGTGCAGAGTCTGCTTGAGATTCTCTCTCTCTCCCTTTGCCTTCCCCCCACCCTGCTCATGTTCTCTCTCTCTCTCTCTCTTAAATAAAAATAAATAAATAAAATCTTTATAAAAAAAGAACAGCTTTTTGCTGTTTCCCTACAATTTTGAAGAATTGCATTTTCATTTTTATTTGTCTCTAAGTATTTTTTTATTTCCTTTTTGATTTCTTCATTGACCCATTGGTTGTTTAGTCTCCATGTGTTTGTGTATTTTTCTGTTCATTTTTTTGTAATTGATTTCTCGTTTCATACTGTTATGGTCAGAAAAGATGCTTGATATGATTTGAGTCTCCTTAAATTTATTGAGACGTGTTTTGTGGCCTAACATGTGATCATCTGTCTTGGAGAATATTCCATGTGTACTTGAAAAGAATGTATTCTGCTGTTTGGGGATGGAATATTTGTATATATCTGTTAAATCCACCTGGTCTAATAATGTTCATTCAAAGCCACTGAGCAAAGTTCCTTATTGATTTTCTGTCTAAATGATGTATCCACTGATGTAAATGGGGTCTTAAAGCCCCCTACTATTCCTGTATTACTGTCAATTTCTCCCTTTATGTCTGTTAATACACACTTTATGTATTTAGATGTTTCTGTGTTGGGTGCATTGATATTTACAATTGTTATATCCTCTTGATTTCTTTATCATTATACAATGCTTTTCTTTGTCTCTTGTTACAATCTTTGTTTTAAAATATATTTTATCTGACATGAGTACTGCTACCCCAGCTTTCTTTTGTTTCTATTTGCATGGAATATCTTTTTCCATGCTTTAATTTTCAGTTTGTCTGTGTCTTTAGGTTCTGAAGTAGTCTCTTGTAGGCAATATATAGATGAGTCTTGTTTTTTCAATGCATTCGGTCACCCTATATATGAACTTTTTAAAATTGAAGTATAAGCTGTTTACAGTCAAATGCTCAGATCTTAAGGACATAGTTCAATAATTTTGACAAATGCATACACTCATATAACTACACTGCCTGTCAAGAAACAACATTTTCATTACCCCAGAAAGTACTTTCACACCCCTTCCCAATCAACACTTAACACCTCATACCAGAGAACTAATCTGATTTCTATCACCAGATTAATTTTGCCTATTCTACAGTTTCATATAAATGGGGGTAAAGGCACATACATTTTCGTGCATAAGTTTTTTTATTTGGCATAATGTTTTGGGGAGCCATCTGTGTTGTTTTATGTATCACTTGATTATTCCTTTTTATTCTATGTAACATTCTATTATGTATGTTTATCACAGTTTGTTTATCCAGTATCCTGTTGAGTGACATCTAGACTGTTTCTAGTTTAGGCCTAGTATGAATAAACCTGATATGAACATTCTTGTAAAAGGCTTTTCATAGACATATTTTTCTCTCTTCAAAAAATTCCTAGGAATGATACTGCTGGGTCATAGGATAGATGTATGGGTGATATTTAAAGAATTTCAAAGTGGTCATACTATTTTACATTGTCAGTAACATAAATGAGAGTTCTAGTTTATGCACATCCTCTCCAAGATTGATGTTGGTTTTTTTCATTTTAGCCTTTCTACTGAGTATATAATAGGATCTCATTGTGCTTTTAATTTGTATTTTACTGATGATTATTAATGTTGAGCACTTTTGCATATTCTATTCACCAATCTTGTACATTCTCTTATAAAATGTCTTTTTAAATCTTTTGCCCATTCATTAATTTGGTTGTTTGTCTTCTTATTATTGAAAATTTAACATTTTGGGGCGCCTGGGTGGCTCAGTCGGTTAAGCGACTGCCTTCGGCTCAGGTCATGATCCCAGGGTCCTGGGATCGAGTCCCGCGTCGGGCTCCCCCTGCTCTGCGGGGAGCCTGCTTCTCCCTCTGCCTCTGCCTGCCACTCACCCTGCTTGTGCTCTCTCTCTCTGTCAAATAAATAAGTAAAATCTTTAAAAAAAAAAAAAAAGAAAAGAAAATTTAACATTTCTTTATAAGTTCTAGATAGGAGACCTTTGTTAAATATATGTTTTGAAGATTTCTCATCAGTCTGTGGCTTGCCTGTTTATTTTCTTCATGGTATCTTTTAATGAACAAATATATCTAATTTTGATGAAGTATAATTTATCAATTTTTTTTTTAATACAAGCTTTCTATGTACTCCCTAAAAAAATCTGTGCCTACCCTAAGATTACTGACATACTCTCCTATGTTTTCTTCTAGAAGCTTCATAGTTCTGGCTTTTATGTTTAGGCCTGGGATCTATCCTGAATTAATTTTTGCACTTTCTTCTTACAGATACCCAATTATCCCAAAATGTATTTATTGGAAAAAAATTTTTTTTCACTGAATCACTTGTCAAAAGCATTTGATTTTCACACTTCTTGAATTTAATTGGACTGTATATATGTGCACCTGTTTCTGGACTCTGTTCTATTCCATTGATCTCTTTTATGTCCTTTCACATTTGGCTTGTTACCATGGATTTATAATAAATCTTGAAGTCAGATAGGAAAAATCTTCCAATCCTGGTCTACTTTTTCAAGATGATTTTGGTAGTTCTAGGTGTTCCATATTTCAAATAAGTTTTTATATCAGCTTACTAATTTTTTTAAAAAACTTGCTTAGGTTTTATTTTATTATATTTGGGGATAGTTGACATCTTAACATTGGACTTAACACTGAATGTTCCAACTCATGAGCATGGTATGTCACTTAATATGTTTATCCTTTTCCCAATTTCCCTGTCTTTTATGGTTTTCTATAGAGGTCTTATACATCATTCATTCAGCTTATCCATAAGTTTTTTTTATATTTTTGAAGCTATTATAAATAGTACATTATATTTCATATTCTAATGGCTCATTGCTAGTATGTGAAAATACTGACTTTGTATTCTGGGAGGTTGTTAAATATATTTATTCTAATAGTTCTTCTGTACATTTCTTAGAATTTTCCCTGTCTAAAGTCAACAACAACAAAAATTCTACTGCTTCCTTTTTAGCCTTTTTGTCTTTTATTCTTTTTCCTGTCTTATTGCACTGGCTAGGGCCTTCAGTACAATATTGAATAAAAATGGTAAGTTTTGTCTTATTCCTACTTTTCTTCCTGCCCTAAATCCTGGTGCTTGCTTCTCTTCCTTACTAATAAATGTCCTTTGTGGCATTTTTTTTTTTCCAGAATAAGGCACTTTTTCCTGCATTAAAAACCTGTTCAGGTGATACCCTTTTTCCCCAGGGATTTTCTTAATGACCTATGGAAATTCTTTTTTTTTTTTTTTTTTAAGATTTTATTTTTTTGACAGAGAGAGACACAGAGAGGGAACACAAACAGGAGGAGTGGGAGAGGGAGAAGCAGGCTTCCCTCGGAGCAGGGAGCCGGCTGCGGGGCTCGATCCCAGGACCCTGGGATCATGACCTGAGCCAAAGGCAGACGCTTAACAACTGAGCCACCCAGGCGCCCCAACCTATGGAAATTCTGTCTGCTACCTCTTGGTTGGCAGAAGCTGCTCCTCCTGTTATCTTGACATTTTTTAAGGCAGACCTCTTCCTAAAATTACCAAATTATCTTTTGTTAGCATTAAATTCTCCACCTTCCTATTGCTTTATGTTCATATAATAACTTCACTTTTTCTTGAATCATGTTAGAATCTATAGGTATGCCTTTCTTACAGCAATTCTGCACCCACATAAAAGCTACATTTCAATACAAGGTAAAAAGGTATTTCATGAAAAGTGCAAGATTTCCATGCCTGCTGGTGTAACTACAACAATGACTTCATGAATTTCCTTTTCTTTTTTCACAATGGCCCTTATACTGGCTTCATTTATCTTGAAATGGTGGGCATCCAGAGCTGCAGACCTCAATCTATGATACATATCAAACAATTCAACTTTTTCTTGTAATGTCATGATTTTTCTCCGGTTCTTGGGAGCATTTCCAGCATGACTGGTGGCACTTTGTATGGGTCCCATGGTGTAATTCAGGATTTACAGTATTACACAAAATAAGATGAAAAAATATATGAGAACTGTGACAGCTTTTTGTGATACACACAATTTACTAGAGAAAGGAACTGCTCACATAGAGATGATTAGTATCACATAGCATTTTAAGCAGATCCTTCCACACTTGAGGTCACTGCAATAGCTACAGGAGGTGGCTATGAAATTATTACAGCGGTACAGTATTACTACAGTTAATTTTATGCAGTTTTGATTTAATACTGCATCTTTACACTTGTTTGCATTTCTCTCAACTGTGAATGCTGCCATATTTGGTCTATATGTGCATAAGAATTAATAAATTTTAACTTTTTATAATAGATTTGTATATCTTTTATGGTACTAAGTGATAAAATCATCTCATTTCTATATATATTTTATGCATTCATGAGATGCCTAACTTTTTCTTAATTTTCCTTCAGTGTTTCTAAGCTTCATGATTTGTTTACAGGATTTTTCAAACTGTTGCAAATCTCCAAAATATTCTTCAATATATTTATTGAAAAAAAGGCACGTATAACTGGGCCTGCACAATTCAAGCCCATGTTATTCACTATCATTATCATTCATCATTGATAGATACTTAGGTTGTTTCTGTATCTTATTTCCATTCTTTACATTTAATATTTTACCACTGATTATGATGCTCACTAGGGTATGCTTATATCTCTATTGGGTCAAGGAAATTTTCTGTTATTCCTAGTTTTTCAAAATGTTCCATTATAACCTAGTGTTAAAATTTACCAAATGCTTTTTCTACATCTATTACGATGATAATATTATACTGTATTCACATATATTAAACCAAGCTTACATTCCTGGGTTAAATCTCATTTGACCATTGAATATTAACCTTTTGATATATCATTGAGTTGGATTTGCTAACATTTTATTAAAAATTTTTGTTTTTGTGCTCATAAGGTTTTTGGTTTGTAACTCTCTTAAAATGCTTTATTCATCAGGGTGATAGAGACCTTATAAAATGAGTTGGAAAATATTTACTCTTTCTCTTTTTATTTTATTTTTTGGATTGGATAGAACTGGTATTATTTCATCCTTAAATGTTAGATAGAATATATGAATGAAGCCATCGGGGTTGGGATTTTGTATGTGTGCGGGAGTATGGGGGAGTAAGAGGGACTGTGAATCAGGAGTTAGATTTCATTAAATGATATAAGGCTTATTAAAGTTTGGTATTTTTCCTTGGGTCACTTTTGGTAATTTTTGACCAGATTTTAAAATTTATCTATGTTGTCAAGTTTACTGACATAAAACTGTTTATAAAATCCTCTCGCTCTCCTTTTAACGTCTGTAAAATCTGTGTATCTTCCTTCATTTCTGATATTGATAATTTATGTTTCCTCCATTTTTTCTTGTTCAATTTTTTGAAGAGGTTATTGGTTTTCTTAACTTTTTAAGAACTCTGGCTTTGTTAATTTCTTCTGTTGGTTTGTTTTTTAAAAATTTTTGTTAATTTCTGTTCTTTGGTTTATTATGAAATTTCTATACTTACATTGTATTTCATTGTCTATTGCCTTTTTCAGATGGAAGTGGAAATCATTGATTTTACACCTTTTCTAATAGGAGCATTTAAAGCAATACATATGCTCTAAGGATTTAGTTACATGTCACAAATTTTGATATGTTTGTTTCCTTTATTATTTAGTTTGAAGTATTTTCTAACTTACCTTGTGAGTTCTTTTTTGATCCTTAGATTATTTAGTAGTGTATTATGTAATTTCCCAAATATATGGGAATTTTCTAGGTTTCTTTTTGTTATTGATTTCTAAATTCCATTTGATGGAATAACATAATCTGGATGATTTCATCCTTAGAAATATTGGGTCATCATATATAGTCTGGCTTGGTGAATGTTCCATCTGCCATTAAGTAAAATACGTATTTTGCTATTGTTGGATGAAGGGTCTATAAATGTCAGGTGATAGTGTTCATTTATTAGATGCATATACAGTTAAAATTGTTTTGTCTTCTTGAGTGAGTGACACTTTCATAATTTTTAAATGTCTGTCTTTTTCAAAGAGGGAGAGAGGCAAACCAAGAAACAGACTCTTAACTATAAAGAACAAACTGATGGTTACCAGAGGGGAGATGGGTGAGGGATGGGCTAAATAGGTAATGAGATTGAGGAGGGCACTTGTGATGAGCCTGGGGTGTTATATGAGCATACAGTGTTGTATGAAAGTGTTGAATCACTATATTGTACACCTGAAACTAATAATACTCTGTATGTTAACTAACTGGAATTTAAATAAAAACTTTTAAAAAGCACTGACATATAATAAACGGCACAGAGTACAACAACAAATGCCTCTTTTCCCCTTCTTCTTGAACACTACTTTGTCTGATTATAGTGTAGCCCAGCATGCTTTCTTACATTTATGTGTATGCATGTTTTTCCATCCTTTTCCTCTCAGCTTGTTTGTGTCCTTATGTTCACTGTGTTTCTTGTAAACATCATATGGTTATGTGTAGCTTTTTTATCCATTCCGACATTCTCTGTTGCAGGGTAAATTCTAGCTGGACTAAATATTTAAATGTAAAAATCACACCAATGCAGCAGTAGAAGAAACTATGGGAGAAGTTTAAAATAATTCTGGGGGCAAGAGGAGGTCTTTCCAACTCTAACACAAAACCCAGAATCCTAAAAGAAAAGATTGATGAATTTGACTATATAAAAAGTTTTTAATTATAAAACAAACCATGAGCAGTTAAAGGCAAATGACAAGCAAGGGGAAATATTTGCAGTTTATATCACAGCTACAGGACTTTTTTCCGTACTACTTACGGTGTTTCTACAAATCAATAAAATAGAAAATAAAAACTTAGAGGCGCCTGGGTGGCTCTGTGGGTTAAGCATCTGCCTTCGGCTTGGGTCATGATCCCAGGGTCCTGGGATGGAGCCCTGAGTCGGGCTCCCTGCTCAGAGGGAAATCTGCTTCTCCCTCTCCCTCTGCCCCTCAACCCCTATTTGTGCTTTCCCTCTCTTTCTCTCTCAAAAAAATAAATAAAATCTTTTAAAAAATGGGGAAAGGATAGGATAAAATAGTTCGTAAAAAAAGAAATAGAAGCATCTTTTGAATATATAGAAAAATTCTTGACCTTTCTTAAAACAAAGTAAACATATTCTGATAGTACTTTTTTACCTATCCACTATCATAAAAAGATCAACAGGTTTGATAACACTTTTGGCAAGGGCACTGGAAACGTTCATTCTTACACATTGTTGTTGAAGTGTAAATTGATATAATTTTTAAAGGAAGGCCTTTCAGTAATCACTATCAAAATAGCAATTTACATATCCTTTAACCAGCAACTTTACTTCCCAAATTTATCCTACATACTGCCCATGTACAAAATTTGCTATGTACACTTATTCATTTCAGCATTGTTTATAGTTTTAAATATTGGCAACAATACAAATATATCTCACTGGATACTGATTAAACAATTATGGTACATAGTACTAAAAGGCAGAATATTCTACAACTGTTAAAATAGTGAAGAAACTGCTCTTTATTTACTGGTATGGGACAGGCTCCAAGATATGAAATTAAGTGAAAAGCAAAAGATATAAAACTGATAGTCTGCTACTATTTGTATAAAGAGTAATATATAATAAGTTTTTGCAAATACTTCTAAAAAGATGCCAAGCAATAGGTGATATAGGTTAACTCTTCTAGAGCGGACGAGTGGATGGCCTGGGACAGGTGGGAGGGAGATTCTTTTACTGTATACCATTTTGTGTCCTCTGAATGTTGAACTATTTAAATGTATTATCTATTCAAAACAGTGAAAAATGTTTCCAAAGTTGTAACAAGGTAAAATATCTTGTTAAAGTAGTTTGTTACTTCTAACCTGTTACTAAAATCTAAAATCAAGATCTTGTTTGTCTCCCTTCTACTTTCATTTGAAGTTTGACTCCTTTCTATTGACAGTAAAAACAAAACAAAATATTTGACCCCTTTGTAGGTACTGCTCAGTAACTGCTTACTGAGCCCCAACTCCCACCTCACTCATCTTTGTTTTAAAGCTCCAACCAGAGGGCGGATGTCTTCTTTTTCTTTTTCTTTTTTTTAAGATTTTATTTATTTATTTGTCAGAGAGAGAGAAAGAAACAAGCGGGGGGAGTGGCAGGCAGAGGAAGAAGCAGGCTTCCTGCTCGGCATGGAGCCCGATGTGGGACTCCATCCCAGGACCCTGGGATCATGACCTGAGCCAAAGGCAAACGTTTAATGGACTGAGCCATCCAGGCATCCCAGAAGGTGGATAGTCGTAAGAAGAAGTATTTTGTTAATTCTCCTATCATTCAAATACATTCTTGACAGTGAAATGTTTTTAAATGTTGGCATATATGTGATACAGAAAGAAGTGGTTGGAAAACAGTTTTAGTGAATTTCAATTTTAAATATTTGGGGAAATGACCAAAAAGCTGGAAGTGTGATGGTAGTCTTATTTTGTCTTTTAGATATTAAGCACCGCCGAATACCAATCTTATTCTTTGCAAACAAAATGGATCTTAGAGATGCAGTGACATCTGTAAAAGTGTCTCAGCTGCTGTGTTTAGAGAACATCAAAGATAAACCATGGCATATTTGGTAATGTTTTATATTTACTCTTCATTATAGCATTCTGAGAAAAATCTCTGAGCTTCAGTTCTTCCCTCCTAAGCACATTGTATACGTCATCTAACATGATAAAATGTAAGCTAAGGATTTAGTTGTGTAGAATTGTAGCAGTGCAGGTATTCATGAGTATATTATTATTAAAACTTTTTCCAATCTTGGGGCACCTAGCTGGCTCAGTCAGAGCATGCAGCTCTTGACCTCAGAGTTGTGAGTTTCAGCCCCACATTGGGTGTAGAGATTACTTGAATAAATAAATCTTAAAAAAAAACTTTTCATATCTTTCTGAGGATACAAAAATATAAACAACTCTAAAAGAATAATTTAGCTCACTTACCCAGTTTCAAGCACACTGATTTTCTTCTGCACATTGAATCAGCCAACCACAATCCCATCTCAGGACTTTTTTGTACTTGTTAGTCACTTTGTCTGAATCCGTCTCCAAAATGATTTTCCTGGCTTGCTATTGTACTTCCTTCAGGAGAGAGACCTCTCCTGATAACCCTCCAAAATATCATTATATCTTACCCCGACCCTTGTTTTTTTTTTATACACTTTGCTTTATATTTCTCTTGCCATGTCCTCTTTGGGTTTTTCTTGTTTTATGGTCTGTCTACCTATACTAGTGCATTAGCACCATGAGAGCTGAGATTTTATCAGTTTCATTCACTCTGTAACACCTAGAATAATAGTAGTACCAGGTACTTAGTATGTACACAACAAATACTGGTTTATATGAGTATATAGAAATGTAAATATTAATTTTATTTGGATATACTAAGACAATTGAACTCTTCAGTATTTAGTATCTGAAATTATTATACATTGTTTATTTGGAAAGCAGTTTCTTATGGTTATATTTAACGCTGGTGTGCCTTTCTGCCAAATATTCCAATAAGGATAACCAGAAGTTATATATTAGATAGTATTTTAAGTGCCTACCTTATATTAATTTGAGCTCCTTTCTGTCCACCCACCTACTTCCCTCTGCTGCAAGATGTCCTTCTCTTGCCAGTTTTCCCTTTTTTAAAAGAAGGTATCTATGGAGGAAGACCTAACAAAGAAGCAGAGAAATATACTGCCTCTAGAAAGAGAAACAATATGGAACAAGGAGATAGTAGAGCTCAGTAAAGAACTTCCAGAGCTAACCTTGGTGCTGAAAAAGGAATCTCATAGAAGAGAGCTTGAGAAAGCCCTTGAAACACCTCAATACTCAGGGCCATTAGCTCCTCTACCCAGGAATGAAACACTACATATCTTGAGTAGAACCCTCCTTACTTTGGAATCAGAAGAAGAGTCAATTTTACAAAATGTCTCTTGATTTGGAATTTGTGGTTCTGTGATATTTGGTTGGTAAAGAAAGGAGGGATTTTAGGTAGAGAAGTATAGGTAGAACCTTTGTATTTCTCTAAATCATACCTTTTTTTTTTTTTAAAGATTTTATTTATTTATTTGAGAGAGAGAGAATGAGAGACAGAGAGCATGAGAGGGAGGAGGGTCAGAGGGAGAAGCAAACTCCCTGCCGAGCAGGGAGCCCGATGCGGGACTTGATCCCGGGACTCCAGGATCATGACCTGAGCCGAAGGCAGTCGCTTAACCAACTGAGCCACCCAGGCGCCCCATTCTCTAAATCATACCTAAATTAGTAATACCCAAAGTAGAATAGTTTTTAATTTTTGCTTTGTATTAAGCATTGTGAGTTTTCACATTAAGACTACAGGTCTAATTTATAGTAAAAGATGTAGTCCTACTTTTAATTTTGAAATAGAAATTAATTTTGCAAGTGGAAAAAAATCTCTACTTAAAATTTAACATCAGCAATTGAATTTTAACAGATTTCTTTATTCAATTGTGACATCTAAATACTTCTCAGTGAGAGAAAAGGTAATGTCCTGTTGCTATAAGGATGTGCAGTATTATATTGCCAGGTTCTATATTTTCTGTATAACTTATAGAAGAATGCCAAGTATTTCTTTGAAAGTTGTCTATAATTTTGACTCTATTCAAACAGTACCTCACTGAATTTCTAGTGTTTCATTTGTTAAGCTTGTTTTTTATTTTTTGCTATGTTCATTAAAGCGTGTATAAAGTTGAAAATACACTTATTTTTCTTTTCCAGTGTTAGAAATAAAGGTAACACTCAGTGATACAAAGATAAAACATTCTATCTCTCTTGCCTTAGGTCCAAGTAAATTTACTGGACAATAAAGAAAAGATTATAGAGAAATGCAGCCTGGAAATTTTTGTGGTTTATTTTTAATCATTGTACTAAATATATAGCCAACTCTGATTCTCGGGGTCTGATTTTGTTAATGTTCTTTTAAAAAAGTTCTTTGATAAAGTCCCTGGCACAATAAGTATATACGTATTTGCTTATTTACTCTCTTGTGAGGGCAATAGATAACAAATCAGCTAAATAGATATTTTGTAAAATATCTGAAAGGATGAAGAAAAGTAAAGTAGGATAATAAGAGAAAGAATGAGAGGTGCTCCCTCTGTGAAATCTAATTGAAGTCAGGGAGAAATTCATGCAAAAGTTTGGAGGAATAACTTTCCAGACAGAGAGGCCAGCCAAGTGAAAAGGCTCTTAGATGAGAATATGCCTCGTGTGTTCCAGGAATAGCAAGAAGTCCAAGCTGGCTTGAGCAGAGAGATCCAGGGGGAAATTGTAGGAGATGAGGCCATGGAGAAATAGCCACAGGCTGTATCACACAGGTCCTAGTAGGACATGGCAAAGACTTTGGCTTTTATTCTAGTTACAGATCTGATGATCTATTCAAAAGGAAAGGTAGAATTCAAACATTTGGGAATTATAGGAAAAGATGCAGGGTTTTTAGTATGGCACTAACGCCTCCAGTAAAGGAGACAAGTTTTTCCATTTTATTACTTGTTCAGTTAAGACCTTAGTCTTGTTTGGGACTGTAAATGTGTGATAAAGATCAATACATTGATCTTTATAAGCATTTCAGTTACTGATGTTTTGCTATTGATATGGATAATCTGTAATTTACTTTGAATAATTATGTATCACATGCTGTTGGTTTCTTTCTATTTTAAAATAATTCTATGATAAGTCATATTCATAATCTAATAAGTAATTCCTTGGAAGTAATTTCTGTTTTGATTAGAATCAAATTAATTATTTTAGGTAATTAGGT
Organism: Mirounga leonina; assembly: GCF_011800145.1. Taxonomy (NCBI): domain Eukaryota; kingdom Metazoa; phylum Chordata; class Mammalia; order Carnivora; family Phocidae; genus Mirounga; species Mirounga leonina. The sequence goes on from NW_023270431.1 coordinate 18,679,361, forward strand.
ACATTTTTAAATCATGCTTTAGCACACTTAAAAGGAACCCTAATCATTCAGAAAATCTAGTTGTTTATACTAATTGCTATCAGTCTATGTCTTTGAAAAAGATTATCTGATACTAAAAATCCTCTGCATTTCATTATTTTAGTTTATTTAGCATCATTTTATAGATGCTAAAAACAAAGGCAGAGAGTTAAATAACCTGTCCAGTTCCTGAAGCCACTAGATAGAAGAGTATGATTGAAATCTGAGATTTTTTTTTATTCTACCAGTTTACCAAAGTTTTAATTACAGATTTATACCTTATAGATATCAAATTCCATTTCAAATAAAGTCACTCCATCGTGTGGCTAAATTACAACCTAAGTCAGCCATTTCTAATAATTAAATGTTATTGAGCCACAGGGGCTGGGCAAAGTAGAGTAATAACTGTTTTAGTGATAACACTTTTCCAAATGTCTATTATAAATCATGAGTAAGTTTCTCATGTCTTCTTCCTGAGCACCCAGACTTTTATTTCTTATGTATATTCAGTTTCAGTGCTTACCAGTTTTGCTCAAATATATGTTACTAGACTATATTAATTTGCCATATAGCAAAGTTGTAATTATTTATTCTTATGGTTCTATGAAGTAATGAAATGGATATGTTTTTTATGGATTTTATTTCAGTGCTAGTGATGCCATAAAAGGAGAAGGATTGCAAGAAGGTGTAGACTGGCTTCAAGGTACATCTCAAAATACTGTGCATCTTCAGCCTTTATTTCTATTCTATTCACATTTTTATTTCCCTTTTTACATTTCATTTTTATTATATCATTGCCTTTCTCGTTTCCATTTATTTCTGCTGTCAGAAAAAACAATCCAGTAAGTATCCATTACCTTGCTACATTTACTTCTTTGTTTTGTTCTGTTCTGTTTTTTGTTGTTTTTTTGTTTTATTGGTTGTTTTTTGGGTTTTGTGTGTGTGTGTGTGTGTGCGCACATGCTTGCAAAAAAGGTGGTTTTATTAAAGCACAGGGACAGGACCCATGGGCAGAAAGACCTGCACTAGGGTTGTGAGGAGCAATTGATTATATACTATGGGGTTGGAGGATGTAAGAGAAAAGGGAAGTTTTCGAAAGAACTTTCATATGCCAAAGAGGACCTACAAGATACCAGACGCCTTGCCCTTTTCAAGTTAAGGTTGTTTTTTCCCCCTTTGCAAGGCATTAACATTAAGATAGTTAGGAGCTTCCTAGAAGAATGTCACACATAATCCTACCCAGGAGTGTGGTGGAGGGGGAGATTGCAGGGTGTCAGCTTATGCTTTGTCCTCAGCAAGCCTTCTGCTCCCTCATCATATCCCACCTGAACAATTTTGACCCTTAAATCTTTAAGGTTGTTGAAGGTAGAATGTCTCATCTTCTGTAACTTCTTCCTGCTGAATAGGGGCATAGAGATGTCCATACCTATGGGTCAGTATTGTCAGTTGGGGAACATATGGGGGAGTTACAAAAGTTGGAGGCAGCTAAATCCAACGTGGTCAACATATATGAACCTCCATGAGTAAAAAGGATCATCTGTCAGCTGGAAGTTATGGCAGTGGAGTCTTGACACTAGGCAGGGAGACACCAGAAATAAGAAAATAAGGTTAATATTGTAATGAGAAAGAGAAATCTGAATGAAAGAACTTTGATAGTTGACCTTTGATAATTTTCCTCCAGGCCAGGAGTTTAAAGCAATCACTAAAGGAAAGAGAGATCATTTAAAGTGCCAATTTGAGTATTCGTTCAGTTAGAAACCCAGATATATTTTTGTGGTAATCTGGAATGTATACGCAGCATTTTGTTTTTATTTTTTATTTTTATTTTTTTTAGCATTTTGTTTTTATGTTAGCACAAGTTTCACCCTTTGTAGCAGTTAAAACATCTAATGCCACTCTATTTTGTAAAACTGCTTCATACATTTGTATTACTTTAGTATTTAATAGAGAAATGCCCTTTTGAGTGTCATTTAGGGCTTTGACCATGTACTTAATTAAGAGCTTCCATGTGCCAAACATCCTCCAGTCTCAAAGAGGGAACAAAGATGATGCTAGGTGGTCATACCAATGTAACACAAAACGTGTCTATCATTGTTTTAAATTTGGAAAGTTGGCTGGATTGGTAATGGTTTTAATAATGCATCCATGCATTCAGGCGAAACCTGAAGTACAGTGGCCTTTCCAGCCTGGGGGAAACTATGGACACAAGTTAGAGCTACATAGTCAGTGGGTCCATTAGGAGCCAGACATATAATGTTGGTCATCCTTTAACTGGAGTTAAGATATCAAGGGCTATTCAGTTTTAGAGGGCCACTTTTTAAATTTGTTGGTGACTGCCATGTCATGCTTAAGGTGGTCACTGTGTGCTTGGCTAAAGTCTCGACTTGTAATTTTACATTAATAGAGGTAGTTCCTGGGACAAATATGACTAAGGAATAAAACCATCAAGAAGCCCTCTTTGTTTGAGGTCCAGCCTTAACAATATCATAATTAAAAGGAATCACAGTTAAGTGAGAGAAGACTTGTCTCAGGCAATAAGGGCATCCCCAAGTGCATCATCCAATCCAGTCATAGAGAAAGTGGGATCATCCATTATCTCCACAAGTCCATAGTTAACCTCATGGAGCAGGGTACGTTCCAGCTTTTAAGGAAAATTTTCATCATCCTATTCATACAGAATTGGTCAAGGTGATAGTTGAGTTATACAGTTGTTGGGGGATTAATCCCATTTTCCAGTTGTTTAAATAATCATATGCCCATGGGATCCTGTTGTTATCCCCACAGATGAACAAGCAATAAGATTATCTATATGTGAGCTATTGTGTGGAAATAGAAAAGCTATTTCTCTGAAGTTACTTCAAGTTGTCTAACTTAAGCAAACATTTAAGGACAATCAAAACTAGGATTTAACATCCACAAAGGTGGGTTATTGAAACAAATTTTCTCTCTAAAATAACCCTCATTTCCAGAGATAGCCAAATCAAGACTAATTTGTTTACAAAACAAGTCCAATTTTAATAAACTTGGCCTAATTATTTACATAAGCCCAGCAAGAATAATGATCATATAGATCTTTTAGAATCTGCTTTGCTGGAACTTTTATAAGGAATCTCTAGGTTGAACTTTTAGTAGCCTCTGCAGGCCAGAAGCCAAGCCAACTACTTGCCATCAGACATGCCTGCCATACCTGTAGATTTGGGCGGATTCCTCTTCATGAGGTCCCCAGTATATCCTGAGGTTCCTGCACCTACCAGGAAGTGATACTTTTTTTTTTTTTTGATGTAGTGTTCCATGATTCATTGTTTGCGTATAACACCCAGTGCTCCATGCAGAACGTGCCCTCTTTAATACCAATCACCAGGCTAACCCATCCTCCCACCCCCCCTAGGAAGTGATATTCTATACTCACCTGGTGAGGCTGCAGGGAACTCTGTAAGCAAGGTATCAGGCCAACATTTCCAAGGGGCTTTATGGCTCCATGTTTCATAAAGTCAGCCTTAGTTTGTCAAAGCTGTTTGGTCATATCTGAGTCTATGCATGTCTCTCTCAAATATGACATTCCAGTCAAAGCCTTGATAAAATAACTAATGTTTCCAATGGTGTCCTGTTACAAGGAGAACAGAAATAATAAAAATTTTAAAGATTTAACTTTTTTGTCTACCTGAACCCTCCAAAATTCAAAAGGTCTCAATAAGTATTCTTTCTTCCTTGACAATCATAGTCATTTATATAAGTTTAATAACAATCTGTTCTTGTAACAGGCTACGTTTACTTCTATTACATTTTTCTGAAGAGTTTATTTAAATAAAGAATTTGCATCTTTACAATCAATATACATGACAACTCTAGAAAATAATTTTAATTTATGGCAACAAATTTCTGTCAGATCTAGTGATAGAAGCACATTTGAAGTTTGGGACAAATTTCAGGCCTTACTGTCAATAATTAAAAATAAGTTTGAATAGAATATATCTTCTAAGAATCATGCTGAACTCTATGTATAACTCCACTTATACATGTTTACACAAATTTTAACACTCATTTAGTATTGTAAATACCGGTATTCTATGGATGTTTTGTATATTGCAGTTTTGTTATTCATCAAAATAGCTATCATTGATTGGTACAGTCTTACCATATCAAGGAATAAATTAAGATATATCATTTCCTCTAAGATTACATTGTTTACTGATCACAGGAATGGATTGAAGCAGTGACCCACACAGAGCAATAGATGTGGATGAAACCAAGTTCTGTAGGTCCTTTTATTACAGGACCCTGAGTCAGGCCGAAAAATGTCCATTTGTGAGCAGAACTGGTGGGGAGTCATTCCTATCAGGAATCTCCCAGCCCTGAACAAGGGTGAATAACAAAATATTATTAATTCTAGTTATAGTTTTGTGGCCGTAAATTTAATTTCTTTTACACTAACCTTTTAATGCCAGTTATATATGTAATTTTGTTTTCTCTTATGCATATCCTGGTGAATCTAATAGCCTGCTTGACCATACATAAAGAGACATAATATCTCTTTGGTTCAGAGTATTAAATGTACATCTGATAAATATTTTTATGTGTTATTAGTAAAATATGGTATTTTAATAAACTGCATAGACTATTGTATTTCTTTCTTTTTATGTAGATATCATGACATTCACCATTAAACTACAAAGAATGTTATAGTCATACTTTACAATTAAGTAAAATATAACTGAGAACCTCTAATGGTGATAAAGAACTGGTTTACACTTCTGATGATTTGATGGGACTTATTCCCATATAAAACAGGTTAAGGAGCAGTGTTTTGCAGAAGATACCAGAAGCATATGTTCAGCCTTGATTTCTTATTTTCCAGTGCATATTGCTCACAGTGAAGATACAGTATGGATAAAATCCTACTGTTGCTCATGAAAACATAGTACCTACTGAAAATAGGTTGATAAATTGTAGTTCTCGCTTCCTTTTTTCGTTTTTGGTATATTTTGTCTGTAATAATGAGACCACTAGGTGTCAGTAACGATCCAACATCACAGTGCCACTTGCCAACTCTGGTCTTATTACCCAATTTTTGTGTCTTTGATTTCTCTGATTCATTATCTTTGTATCTTACTTCCCATTTTGTAAGGGGGATACACTGTTGTAAATATTTTTGTGCTTTGTGTTACCATATTATTTTATGTAACTTTTAGAGCAGTTTTCTGTGAACAGTTTCCCTATTTTATGTAGGGAGCATAGAGTAGTAATAAAAAGCATTTGAGCTTTGAGTCTAGATTCATTCTACTACTTATTAACTAATTATTAACAATTTTCTGTTATTTTCTTTTGAAGATAATTTTCATCACCTATACAATTAAAAAGTAAAATGTCAAAAATTGTATGGATTAAATGAAACACTATGTGAAAATGCCTAGCATAAGAAAAAAACCCAATAAATGTTAAATTTACCCTTTTACCTAACTACTCTCTATTTAGGAGAGGAGGAAACTTAGTACACAGATTAAAGTGTTATCAGCTTGGTTTTGAATAGGAGATCCTTTGTTCATCTTTCCTACGTAATAGTAAATAGTTTACATTTTGATTCTCCAGACTCTTTCTCTGGATTTAAAAAGAGGTAAAAACCTAATTCGCAAATTAGGTAGCAGTAGATACAGGAGACTAGTCCATGCCTGTAGCTAAAGGTTTTTATGTAAATGTAACTGTGAAAGATATTCTGAATTTATATTTCTTCATTTTGATTCCAGAATTCTGAATTTCCTAGCATGATAAACAAGAAAGCCTCTGATTGATTTTGGACCAATTTAATCTTATTATTTTAAGGTTAAAAAATGTTGAGTAAAATATTAAATGACATATTTTGTGCCATGATTCCATTCTCTTTTGGAAGGATTTTCAATAATTACATACATATTATAACCCAAAGACAAGAACCCCTGAGTAGACTATGAAGTATTTTTTAAAACCACCAAAGAATGTACAGAAACGATTGCAGAGGTGTAAGTTGTTTTCTAGCTCTGAAACTTTCAAATGAGATATTTCTAAAAAAATCTTCCTAAAAGACTAATCTCATTTTATCACTTTATCTGTATGGGAAAAGCTAATGCTTCCAAGGTCTTAAAATAAGACTTTTATAAACTTATGCATATGGGTATTCCAATGAAAGATAGAGGACTGAGCACATACTTAGTTTCATCCCCTTCTCAAATCTTACTAACAGTAAGGGGGCTTTTGTTTAAAGACATTGTCCTACAAGGGCAAAAAAAAAATGGAAGTGACAAAAATGGCAACGAAATTTTGGAAGCTGGATGTCTGATGAATGTTGAATGACTTAACAGACCTGAGAATGGTGAATTCTAAACTAGCACTGAGGAAAGCTGGAAAGCATCCCACTTTACGATGCAGATACCCTCAAAGGCTCAGATATTGATGGGAAGTGGAAAGAAGGGTGAGGTGGGGCTGAAAAGAGAGACAGGTATACTTTCTTGCCCCCCAAAAAGATTGAAGGTTTATTCTTGCAGAGAGTTAAACAGAGTATCTCTGGACTAGGGTATACCAAGCACAACTGTGTGTGGCAGTCCTGATCTGAAAGTTTTATACCAAGTAGTATAATCCTCTTCTGCCTTCTCCTACTTCTCCAAGAAGACACTGGCAGTAGGTAGGATGTAGAAACTCATCTTTAAGAAATCAGACCAGTGAGAGAAAAGACCTAAAGGTATTAACCTCAAAGATTCCCAAGAAAATGGTGTAGCTAGCTACACTAGAATAAAGACCACATTTGACAAGCCTCACACACATATTGAAATTTCAGTCAGCTTTATAATGTTCATTCATACTTATGAGAAGATGGCAAAGGATCACCAGGCATTTGAGGACCAAAACATTATAAATTATGGAACATCAACAAACCAAAAAAGCAGGTTAGAGGAAGTAGAATATTTAAGGGAGAACATTTCAAGAAACTATTGGAGTATCCTCAAAGAGATAAGAAAAGGTATTATTTTCATGAATATGACCAGGGATGCTACTTGAAAAGGACCAAAGGGGAAAAAAATAAGTTCTTGGAAAATAATAGAACAGAAGAAATGGAAAACTCAATAAAAAGAAGATAAAATAGAAGCATTCTCTCAGAAAGTAGAGCAAAAAGATAAAGATTGGAAAGAAAAGAAAGTAGGAGGCCCAATATCCAAATAACAGGAATTTTAGAATGAGCAAAGAGAGAAAATAGAGGGGAAAAAATTTATCAAATAAGTCACCACATGGTATTTTCCAAAACTGATGAGTTTTTAGTTGAAAGGCCTCTTGAGACCCCAGTGCAGCAAATGAAAATATTACCACAACAAGGCTCACTATTACTTAATTTCAACACTGAAGACAATGGAAGATTCTACAACCTTCCTGGGAAGAAAGTAAAGTTTCATGTAAAGGCTAAGGAAGCAGAAATGCGCATCAGACTTCTAAACATCAACATTTGGAAGCTGTTAATTGGGCAATGCCTGGAAAAGTCCAAGGAGAAAATAATGAAACTATATGCTCAGGCAGTATCAGTGTATTGTGACTGTAGAATTAAGACATCTTCAGCCATTCACAGTCTCAAGAATGTACTTTCTATACCTTTTACTAAAGTAGCCATTGAGAGGTATACTCTTCAAAGACAAAGGAATAAACCAAGAGGAGAAAATAAGAGACCACAAAACAGGAAAACCAGTATAAGAGCGTTTGGGAAGGATCCTCAGGATGATAATGAGAGATAATGAAATCCTAGAATGATAATGAAAGATCTCTTTATGAAGATAGCTGGGCAAGCATAGAGAATAGCTGGTCCAGATTAGAGAGTTTTAGAAGACTAAGGGAGAATTCTTCAAGAAAGTGAAATTCATAGGCTGTGTAATGTGCTTCGTAATGATAAAGGTTTAAACAGTGTGGGAGTAATGGGAATGAATTAGTGTTAAGTACCTTAAAAAACTAAGCAGACAGGCAGGATTGGAGAATGAGGCCCACTTATTAAAACAGGGAAAACAAAATGTAGAAGAAAGGAATAGCGGGGAGGGGGATACAACCTGTCTCAGATGCAACCTGTCTCAGATGTGAATAGCATGTACATAGTCATCATATTGATGACTAGATTACTATGGTAGAAGAATGGGAGGGCTGGAAGCATAATGAGGCTTGCAGGGCAGCAGCGTAGAGTGTGTGAGAACTGAAGCCTCATATTACATTGAAGGAACTGATATTTCAAAAAGTAATGATAAAAGTATATTATTTAGAGATACAGAGGCAAATCTCCTAAGGGGTTAGAAGTGGTTGCCTATGAAAGGAGAAAGAGGACCTGAGCCAAGGGACTATTTTTCATACAAACTTTGGAGAACTAATTGACTCTTAACTGTGTGCATGCACAATGACAGAAATAAAAACTACAGTGTGTGCTTTAAACAAACACAGATGTGTGCATAGGCTTCTATAGTGTTTTTATAGATTTTTCTTGGATTACTTTAGAAAATGGATTTTGCCTGTGGGGACTGATAATTTTTTGTTTGGTTTTTGTTATCAGATCAGATCCAGGCTGTGAAGACATGAGAAGATAGTATTTGGAAACCTCAACAATTTTCAATTCAAGGAATGTATCTTAAGGCAAACTGGGAATACTTCAAATTTTTTAAAAGATGTTTGTGCATCTAAGAATGCTAAGACTTTATAATCTTCTGCTTGCATTTATGGATTCTGAATGAACTTTTTAAGAACATAGGACTTCAGGTATGCTAATCTGACCATTAATTATATTAAAACTAAATCTTTCCTCAGAAGGGCTCCTTCCCCAGAATTATCAACTTCTTGGTAAAAGTCTACATTTGATTGTAATTAGAATGTTTAAAGTCAGATTTATAAGCCATCTCAATATCTCATCATGATTTATAATATCTTTAATGCATTTTATTTTTTAAATTGTCTTCTAAAATTTAGTTTTATGATATGACTTTGCAGTATGATTGTGCTTGGAAAAAGAACTTTAAATATTTATAAGGGACCATGGGTAATTAATATATACATAAAATTTTTACTATTTGTCACTATCAATAAAACATAATATGCAATGTACCAACTAGTGTACTTTGTTTACGCTGAAAAGAATAACACTGTGTTGTCGTAATATTTAGTGTTTTACTGTCAAGCATTTGTAAATTATCTGAGACTGAATTAAGCTGAATTTATTTATCCGGTGAATGTGTATTGAACCTCTCTGTACCTACACTAGTCTGGCATTGTCCTAGGCACTGGTGATACAAGGTAAATAAGTAAGATATATTCTTTATCCTTAGAGAACTTAAAAATTAATGAGGGTGATTTTGAGAACCTTTTCATACACAGTATCAATTTTATTTCATTGGCTGAATGAATATCTTGAATTTTAAGGTTAAGATGTATAGAAGTGAATTAATCTGATTCTTCAATAATTATTTTAACTGACTTTTTGTTTCTTTAAAATGTGTCTTTGTTAAAATAGATTGTGACTCACCAAACTATGTCTTTCCTGAGCATAAACTGCTACAAAAATGTTCTTTAGAATTTTAGACACATCTCAGCATCTACTCTATGCAAATTGTGTTAGTTCTCAAAACTTAGAGACCAGTTATCATTGTGAACTCTGAATAGAAGCTTTCATTTTAAATTAACCACTGGAAAACAGTATATAGAACAATGGTGTCAATCCTGAAAAACATTGGATATAAAGAATAACTGTAATATACAATGTGTAAAACATCTTAAATGTCCTTAGCTGTGAAAATGATAAAAACAGGAGGCAAGAGGCGCCTGCGTGGCTCATCAGTTGATCATCTGCCTTCGGCTTGGTCATAGTCCCAGGGTCCTGGCATGGAGCCCCCTGTCCTTCTCCCTCTCCTCCCCACTTGTGCTCTCGCTATCTCTTTCTCTCTCTCAAATAAATAAAATCTTAAAAAAAGAAACAAAAAAAACAAAAACAGGAGGCAAAAGGTAAGTAATACTAGGTGTGTTATCATAACTGTGGTACTGCTGTATGTGTCTGTGTCATAGAGATTTGAATAAAATCATTTAGGGGTGCCTGGGTGGCTCAGTCATTAAGCATCTGCCTTCAGCTCAGGGTCCTGGGATCAAACCCTGCATCGGGCTCCCTGCTCAGCAGAAGCCTACTTCTCCCTCCCCTACTCCCCCTGCTTGTGTTCCCTCTCTCGCTGTGTCTCTCTGTCAAATAAATAAATAAAATCTTAAAAAATAAATAAAAAATAAAATCATTTTAAAACTATAATAAAGTTTTGTAATTCAGTTTCTCTTAGTCCAAAAATCCCAGTGGTTTAGAACTTAGCAAATCAAAAGTTATCCAGAATATTCCAATAGTCCAGCATTTCAGCTAGCTTGCAAGCCTCTCATAAATTGTTTTGATGAGGATATAAAGTGAGAGTCTCATTAATCTAGACTTGCCTTAAATATAAAAAGGACATGAAAACACTGTAATTTAACAAAATACTTATATGTTGTAGTTTAGAAGGATAGGAGAATAGTTTAGGAGGATGGAAAAAGGGTGTATTAGAATTCAAATCCTTATCCACCAGAACTATTATAATAACAATAACAGTAATAATAGCTATCACTATATGAACACTGTATTTTGGGGCTAGATACTATTACACATACTGGATTTTGCATTCTTTGTCACAATGACTTTGTGTGGTAGGTAGGTTTTATTATTTGTTTTATAGACAAGGAAACAGAGACCTAAAGAAGTTACTTGCTAAATGTCACTAGTAAATGCTGGTGCTGGGATTTAGAACCAAACCATCTGTTTAAGATAGATGAATTCAAGAGACAGGAGTATTAACAGATAGTGGAAATATAGAGCTATCTGCCACAAGGATAGCTAAAAGGATTGAAAAGGTTCCCATTGTGGTGGGAGACCAGGATGGGGTGGGAAAGTCAGAGAAAAGTGACTACTGTTTTGTTTTTAATTTTTTCTTGTTTTAAGTCTCTAAACACTTCAGATTTTCAACTTGGGGTATATATAACTAATAAAAATACTTCTTAAAACTATGCTGATACTGAGTTAATTGGTATTCCACAAACAACAGTAACTCACACCTATGCAAATATTTAGAAGAAAAGTACTGACTTTTTCCTCAGTTTCCATTATCTCCATATCTATAAACATCTATTCTACTCTACATTTTCATGTGAAGATTATGTAGAAGCACATTGGGCTACAGGATGCCATAAAAGTGTGAATAAGCTGAGATTATTGCATTTGTGTTTAACATAGTATACAATTAAAATTTATTGCATTAAAACTCAAAGTGTTTTTTCATGTTTATATATCACTCTGTTACAAAGTGTAATTCATTAAGCTCTATATTTCAATACAAACACTTCATAAAATGTTCAAAACTTATCTTATTGTATGTATTGCATTTAAATATTTATATGCGGCCCTATTCAGCCTGTGCCTTGTAAATCACAAAAGAGCTGAGTTTTATATATTTGTTTTTCATTTATAGGTTGTCTGCTAAAAATTGTGAATTATTTCTTGATTGCTCAAGTTATTTTTTTCTTTGGAATTCTTAGCATAACACGTTGTGATTTCCATAAATATATGCAATTACTCGAGAATACTTAAGGCAAATACATCCTATGTGTAACTCTGGTACATTAAAATGCTGTAGCATTTTAACTATGCATATTTTCTGCTTTCTGATTATTCTCTTACTTCTTAGTTTAAAAAATAAAACAGATTAAATGTTCACTTAAATAGATTTAAAATAGGTTTGTCCGTTTCTTTGGCTGCAGAGAAATACTGTAATAATACAAAATTGGTTATTGTGTTTAATTGAATGTTTCAAGTAACTTAGTTATGATATTTTCATAGTGAATCTTTCTCCCTAAGGATGCTCCTGCTGGGATTTGCAAGGGACTGCCTCAGGACCATTACTGACTCTTCCTTCTGATCACTCAATTTTAATGCCACACTTGGGAGTTTCATCAGTGTACAATGCTAAACCTTTTCTGGTGATTTAGAATAAACCAAGAGGGACAAATTAAATCCTTCTCCAAATTTGAAGTCACCAAGTAATGCTACATACAAGTCATAGAGGAATAGTAGGTATTTTGAAACCAAAATTTGGTTAAATACGTAGTAGTAATAAACATTTTTTTAAAGTACTTTTTTTTTTTTTTTTAAAGATTTTATTTACTTGAGAGAGAGAAAGCACAGAGGGAGAGTGTGAGGGAGAAGCAGGCTCCCTGTCGAGCAGAGAGCCCAATGCGGGACTCCATCCCAGGACCCGGGATCATGACCTGAGCTGAAGGCAGACGCCCAACCGACTGAGCCACCCAGGCGCCCCAATAATAAACATTTTTATAGCTTTTACTATGTGCCAGGAACTTTCCAAGCACTTTACATGTATTAATTCATTTAATCCTCTTGACAACCCTATGAAATAGATGTTATTATCTCTGTTATATAGATCAGGTGTCAGCAAACTACCAATCTGGTTCTGTATGGCCCTTGAGCTAATAATTTTATATTTTTAAAGGATTAATTAAGAAAAAAAGAAGGAGCAACAGATACTGTAATGTGATTCACAATGCATAAAATTATTTACACTCTGGGGCTTTACATAAAAATGGTCAACCCCTGTTATGGTGCAATAGGGGACCCTGGATTTTGAGCCTAGACAATCTGTTTCCAGAATCTATGTTCTTAACCTCTATGAGGTTTGTCAAAAAGCTGAAGATTTTCTAAAATGGAATAGAACAATTTGAAATTACTTCTTTCTTAAATAATTATGTGAAGTATGAAAAATAGATTCAAATGCCTAAAAAGTAATGCTCTTTGAAATCTTTTTTTCTCCCCTGGTAAGATTGATGTCCTGGCCTTCTGAAGTCTTTCCTTCCTTTTCTTTAAATGAGTAGCAACACATTGGGAAGATTCTGAAACATCAGACATGTTAATATTTTAAAGATTGATTTATTTATTAGAGCAAGTGCACGCGTGGTGGGGGAGGGGCAAAGGGAAAGGGAGAGAGTCCTAAGTGGACTCCATGCTGAGTCGCCATTCTGAGATCACGACCTGAGCCAAAACCAAGAGTCATACACTTAACCACTTAGCCCACTGAGCCAGCCAGGCACCCGTGGACATGTTAATATTTTAAAGTATAACCACACACAAAGTTATCCCAAGCATGTGGCTTGACCTTCCAGATTTCCCAATGACTTTTATCAGCATTTTGACGTCAATGATAACTAGTGTTGATAATCTTGAAATATATATGGTAAAATGTGGAAACATTTATGATTCAATTTGTGGATATGCATTTTTTTAAAGATTTATTTATTTTTAGAGAGAGCACAAGTCAGGGGAGGAGCAGAGGGAGAGAGAGAATCTCAAGCCGACTCCCCACCAAGCAGGGAGCCCCATGTGAGGCTCGATCCCATGACCCATGAAATCATGACCTGAGCTGAAGTCAAGAGTTGGACACTTAACCGACCGAGCCACCCAGGCACCCCGTGGATAGGCATTTTAAGTTAAGTGACCACAAGTAACAACTATAGCTAAAAATATTTTCTTAATTACAAACTTCATGGTTATGCCTGCATCTTCTAAGTTTTTGCCATGTGACTAGTAAATACAGCATATATCCATCCATAAAGGATGAGATCTCAACTTAGTCTCTCTCTCTCTTTCTCTTTCTCATTCTCTTTTGGAAAAGTTTATAAATTATTCCAAATATTCTATGAAATACCTTAATGTAGTAAACTATTACTGAAATAGGTTTATGCTTCTTCCAATTAAATGTAATCATTAATGTTGGCAGTTAAAGCCAATTTCACATTCAAGCTCTATCTTAGCCTAGTGTACTGTGTGTGTGTGTGTGTGAGCATGTGCACACATGTTCACACTTCTCTCACCCCAGTGATCATTAACTTTTCTCCTTGGGCTTTCTCGGGCAGATTCATAGATCTATCTTGCAAATATGTTATTCTTACCATGTTTTAGGTTTTTTTTTAATTTTGTTATTTGTTTTTATAACTGTTAAATGTGATATATCAATTCTTGTCATTTCTGGAAACCTTATTGTTTATTTGATAGAGTTTTAATCTATTTTTAGATGCTGGATTATTAATGTCTTAAATACTATCTGCTAATTCAGTAAGTTTATACATTCACAAAATATAACTTATCCTTTTTACATTGTAAAACCCCTATACTATGAATAATTTTATTTCATTTATGCATAGCAGGACAAGATTTTTTAAGAACAAAAATAAATTTTCAAAACCCTATGTCACCATGGGATCTTGTTAATGTTAAAAATTAGTTTTTCTATTATGAAATACTGTATCTGAAACAGGACTAGTTCTTAAATGTCAGTGATATGTTTCCTGATTAAAAGGGGATATTGGTCTCTATAAAAGCAAGAAGCAATGCTTTTCTGCTAATTAGATCTTCAGATATAACAAGCAGAGATATTCAGTACTCAACACAGAACTTTTCTATATGGGAAATGAATATAAACTTAAGAAACAGACTATAGGGGCGCCTGGGTGGCTCAGTTGGTTGAGCGACTGCCTTCGGCTCAGGTCATGATCCTGGAGTCCCTGGATCGAGTCCTGCATCGGGCTCCCTGCTCAGCAAGGAACCTGCTTCTCCCTCTGACCCTTCCCCCTCTCATGTGCTCTCTCTCGTTCTCTCTGTCTCAAAAAAAAAAAAAAAAAGAAAGAAAGAAACAGACTATAGTTCTTTCTTAAAAGAATTTAGAACAAGCCTGAGGCTTCCACTCAATAGTAAGTAGGCATTTTCGTAGTCTTTCTATGAATAGGGCCCTACATAAAATAGCATTCAAACAGCAACTATGGTTAGGAACCCTGCAATTGTATGTCCTTTTAATGTATCAGCAGAATTACTAGCACTGCAAAGAAGACCTTATTTAGGTTGAAAGGTTATACACTACCCTGTGCTTAACTTAATTACATCCTTATTTTTATTAGATTTATTTCAATATCAGTCTTATGTATTCTACCTCCCAGAAACAAACTGAAAAAGAGTAGCTACATCCTAAGGTCACTTTACAACAAAATAAAAAATTGTAACGAGAGTGTCTTATTCTAAGGAAACCTTGAGATTATTCATTTAATTTATTTTTTTCATCTTTTTTCTTTAGCCCTACTTCAAATTGTTTTTCAAAAGACCTAAATTAATATCAGTATATGTGCATTTACTGAGATAATCCTGTAATCAACTGCAAGCAGAAAAATGTAATAGTGTAACTACAAGTGTAAATTCTAATTATAAAGAAAGAACCCAAATCCTTTTCTGCCTTCTTACAGAGAATAGTATGGAGTCGGAGGGGGCAGTGGTGCCCTGGATAAAAGTCTGATCTGGGCCAACTTTCAGAAAAGTGATTTCAGATTGCTTCCAAATCTGTGTAGACATCAATGAATAGATGGCTAATAGTATAGTTGCTTGTTCCTAGTAAGCCCAGGGCACAGCCTGGAAGCCGGATAGTGAACACATTAAGGATTGATGGGGTCTGCATAATAATGTAAGGTTCTTTACAGCCTATATTATATTTAGAAAAATGATTTTGTTTTCCCCAAACAAAGGGCTCTATTTATTTTAGGGAGGTGTGCATGAGCTTCGTTTGGAAGGGCAACAATTATGTTTTGAATGTTTGAATCTCTTACTATAATCCTTTATTGAGGAAGCTGATACATTTCTTTTTTGTACATCTTGGTCACTCCTGTTTTGAATATCGACTTACCATCCAAGATCCTATTCTCTGCTGATTTCTATCTTAAATGTCTTCTAAACAGATGTATCAGTTCCTAGGGTTCCCTATGGAAAGTCTTAACATATTCTATTAAATTGAACTATATGACATTGCCATTTTGTAGGCCCAAAGAAGCTGAATGATAGCACTTTCATGTGGTTCAGTTGAGATCACCTGGAAACTTCCAAATGGCTAATTTCTTCAATAAGGGCCAAAGAAATTCACTGGGAATAACTAGGTAACCAGAGCCTAACCTCACCCAAAAAGAACCGATGGTGAAAAATATGACAAATTCTTTGTAGTTTCATACCTAAAACTAAACAAGTGATTTGACAGATTTCTTTCTTTTTTTTTTTTTTTTTAAGAATTTTATTTGAGAGCAAGCGAGAGAGAACACGAGTAGGGGAGAGGGGCAAGGGGAGAGAGAGAGACAGACTCCTTACTGAGTGGGGAGCCCGACTCGGGGCTCAATCCCAGGACTCTGGGATCACGACCTGAGCTGAAGGCAGATGCTTAACTAACTGAGCCACCCAGGTACTGCAGTCTGACAGATATCTTTACTTTTTTAAGGTATTGTTTTAGACGAGTTTTATAAGCCATTTCAGATTCTCTCAGGCTCACTCTTATTAATGCCGCTGCTTGTAGGTTCCAGTCATCATATGTAGGTGCAACTTGACAATGCCCTACATCCCTCATTTCCTGATTTAGAGCTTCCTGTTTTTGCTTCCATGCCCTCCACTACCGTTCCAAAACATACCTAACCCAGCAGGGGAACCATTGGCCAGTGGGAGAAAGGAGCCAGTGAATAAACTCTTCCATCTTTCTATATTTCCCATTCATCACAGACAATCTTGGGACACTATATATAGCTTCTGGGATGATTCCTCTGAATCTAACAATTAGTCACACTTAGTGGTCCGCTCAGTAACACCTCAGATTGTCTCTCTTATCCTGCTTCATTCTCCTTTTTCCATAACTTTACTTCCTAACAAAGTAACAGCCCAGTGTTCCTCTGCCTCAACAATGCTTTCTGAGGAACCCAAGTTATATCCAATACTGTTCTCAAATTTTGATCAGAATCACCTTTGGTAAAGTACATGCACTGAAGTTTGAGAAGCACTGCCCTGCGATTTTTTTTTTTTTTCACTTTTAAAATAGACTTTATTTTTAGAGCAGATTTAAGTTCACAGCAAACTGAGTAGAAAAATCAGAGATTTCTCAAATACTCCTACTCCTATCTCCACAGAGTCTCCTCCACTATCCACATCCCAAAGTCCTAGGATTTTGAAGAACATAAAAGCCACCCACAAGTAAGCATAGTGATAGGTGATCAAAAGCGACCTTGGAAGGGAATGCCTGGGTGGCTCAGTCAGTTGAGCATCCAACTCTTGATTTCAGCTGAGGTCGTGAGATCGAGCCCTGAGTGGGGCTCCATGCTCAGCGGGGAGTCTGTTTGAGATTCTCTCTCATTCTCCCTCTGCCCCTAACCCTGCTCACGAGGGCTCACTCTCTCTCCCTCTCTAAAACAAATAAATACATCTTTAAAAAAAAAAAAATTACCTTGGAAGTTCTAGTTCTGGGTAAGTTGGAGTAAGCGCACTCCACCCTATCCCCCCTCTGAATGCAATGGTAAAACCTGCATAGACCAGCTATTTGAATGCATGGGCAACTAGCAACAACTTGAGGACTGAGAAATAAATAGTAGCGGGAAGACTGAAGAACACCAGAATTTAATGTGCCATCAGGCAGCAGTGACTATGCCCATTTTTTTTTCCTACGGTGTCCCCACTACCTGGGCTTAAAGCTGCTTAAAACCCAGAACTGAGCATCTGTGCAGACAGAGCTCCAGGAGAAATTCCAGCTCAAAGAGTGGGAAAGGAGTTTGCTAATGATCAGCAAAAGTTAAGGAAATATTGAGTTCTTTTCTACCCTTTGTTGTGCATGAACCCCCAAACAACCTCAAGTACTTAACAGCAACAATAGCAACAGTGGCAGTGGGAAACTCACAGCAAAGTTAGTTTGGAGAATTCTGAAGAGGAGAAACCGCCCTCTACAGTCAGAGTCCTTATGGTCCTAAGAAGTTGTGGCAAATGCTCATTCCTTTTGTTCTGTTTTCCCACCACTTGGCCCCAGACAAGGGCACATTCAAAGGAAGAGCATGGCAGAGTAAGGTACATAAAGCACCAGCTTTCTAGCTGGCAGATCAAAAAAGGGAGCCCCCGAGAACTGGAACCAGTTCCTGGTTTCATTGATCTGTTCTATTGTTTTTTTAGTTTCTATATTATTTATTTCTGCTCTAATCTCTATTATTCCCTTATTTCTACTCATTTTAGGTTCTGTTTGTTCTTTGTCTAGCTCCTTTAGGAGCAAGGTTAGGTTGTTGATTTCACATTTTTCTAGTTTCTTGAGATAGGCCTTATTGCTATAAACTTCCCTCTTAGAACTGCTTTTGCGGGGTGCCTGGATGGCGCAGTCAGTTAAGCGTCCCACTCTTGATTTCGGCTCAGGTCATGATCTTGGTAATGAGATCAAGCCCTGCGTCAAGCTCTGTGTCCGGTGTGGAACCTGCTTAAGATTCTCTCTCTCTCTCTCTCTCTCTCTCTCTCTCTTCCTCTGTCCCCCCACCCAACCTGCTCACCCTCTCGCTAAAACAACAACAATAGCAACAACAAAAAACTGGTTTTGCTGCATCCCAGAATTTGGGCCATTGTGTTTTCATTTTCATTTGTTTCCGTGTACTATTTTTTTTCTTCTTTTATTTCCTGGTTGACCCATTCATTGTTCAGTAACATGTTATTTAACCTCCATGTATTTGTGGTCTTTCCAGATTTTTCCTGGGTATTGACTTCTAGTTTTATAGCGTGTGGTCAGAAAAGATGCATGGTAGGACTTTGATCTTCTTGAATTTGTGAGGCTGGTTTTGTGGGCTAATACGTGATCTATTGGGGGGGAATTTCCATGTGCACTTGAAAAGAATGCATATTTTGCTGTTTTAGGCTGGAATATTCTGAATATATCTGTTAAATTCATCTGTTCCTGTGTGTCATTCAAAGCCATTGTTTCCTTGTTGATTTAATATTTAGATGATCTGTCCATTGATGTAAGTGGGGTATTAAAGGTAAAGAAGGAAGTAAATGTAAAGAAGAAGAAAAACTTTTACTATTTGCAGATGACATGATACTATATATAGAAAACCCAAAAGATTCCACCAAAAATCTGCTGGAACTGGTAACCAAATTCAGTAAAGTTGCAGAATACAAAATCAATGTACAGAAATCTGTTGCATTTCTATACACCAATAATGAAGTAGCAGAAAGAGAAATTAACAAAACAATCCCATTTACAATTGTACCAAAAATAATAAGATACCTAGGAATAAACCTAACCAAAGAGGTAAAAGACCTGTACTCTGAAAACTTAAAACACCGATGAAAGAAATGGAAGATGACACAAAGAAATGGAAAGGCATCCCATGCTCATGGATTGAAAGAACAAATATTGTTCTATACTATCCAAAGCAATCTACACATTTAATGCAATCCCTATCAAAATACCAACAGCATTTTTCACAGAACTAGAACAAACAATTCTAAAATTTGTATGGAACCAGAAAAGACCCTGAATAGCCAAAACCATCTTGAAAAAAGAAAAGCAAAGCTGGAGGCATCACAATTCTGGACTTCAAGTTATATTACAAAAGTGTTGTAATCAGAATAATATGCTACTGGCATAAAAATAGACACATAGATCAATGGAACAGAATAGAAAAATCAGAAATAAACCCACAACTGTATGGTAATTAATCTTCAACAAAGCAGGAAAAAATACACAATGGGAAAAAGTCTCTTCAACAAATGGTGGGGAAACTAGATAGCAACAAACAAAAGAAAGAAACTGGACCACTTTCTTACACCATACACAAAAATACATTCAAAATGGATTAAAGACCTAAAGGTGAGACCTGAAACCATTAAAATCCTAGGTAACTTCTTTGACATTAGCCATAGCAACTTTTTTCTAGATTTGTCTCCAGAGGCAAGGGAAACAAAAGCAAAAAAAACTGTTGGGACTAAATCAAAATGAAAAGCTTCTGCACAGTGAAGAAAACCATCAACAAAACTAAAAGGCAACCTATGAAATGGGAGAAAATATTTGCAAATGACATAAACAATAAAGCATTAGTATCCAAAATACATAAAGAACTTAACAACCTAAAACAAATAATCCAGTTAAAATATGGGCAGAAGACATGAACGGATATTTCTCCAAAGAAGATATACACATGACCAACAGACAATATGAGAAGATGCTCATCATCACTTACCATCAGGGAAATGCAAATAAAAATTACAATGAGATAACACCTCACCCCTGTCAGAATAGCTAAAATCAACAACACAAGAAACAATTGGTGTTGGCGAGGATGTGGAGAAAAAGGATCCCTCTTACACTGTTGGTAGGGAATGCAAACTGGTACAGCCACTTGGAAAACGGTATGGAGTTCCCTCAAAAAGTTAAAAATAGAACTACCCTACAATCCAGCAATGCACTACTGGGTATTTATCCAAAGAATACAAGAACACTAATTTGAAAGGATACATGCACCCCTATGTTTATAATATCATTGTTTATAATAGCCAAGATATGGAAGCAGCCCAAGTGTCCATCAGTAAAGATGTGATGTATGTGAATATATAATGGAATACTATTCAGCCATGGAAAAGAATAAAATCTTGCCATTTGCAACGACATGGATGGAGCCGGAGAGTATAATGCTAGGTGAAATAAGTCAGTCAGAGAAAGACAAATACCATACAATTTCACCCATATGTGGAATTTAAGAAACAAACCAAATGAGCAAAGAGAAATACACAAATAAAAAAAAAAGACTTTTATTTATAGAGAACAAACTGATGGTTACCAGAGGGGAGGGGTGTAGGGGGTTGGGTTAAATAAGGGATAGGGATTAAGGAGCGCACTTATGATGAGCACTGGGTGATATATAAAACTGTTGAATCACTATATTATACACCTGAAACTAATACAATACTGTATGTTAACTAATTGGAAATAAAAAAAAGAATGAAGGAAAATGACAGAGGAAAGACTCCATGAATGTGAAGGTAGATTAATAGAAATCATCCAGTTTGAATAAAAAGAAAAAAAAAAGATTGAATTAAAAAAATGAACAGAGCCTTATGGAACTATAGGGCAACATCAAAAAGTCCACTGTCTTGTAAGTAGTATCCCCAGAAGTAGGAAAGAGTAAAGAGCATAAGAAGTATTTTAAGTAATAATAGCTAAAAACTTACCAAATTTGATGAAGGGCATAGCATACAGATTTCAGAAGTTCAGTTTGAAGGCATCCAGAGAAAATGACACATAATTTATAGGGAAACATCATTTCAAATGACTGCTGATTTCTCATCAGAAATCATTGAGGCTATTTTTAAAATGCTTTTTTAAAAAAATATCAACATTGGAATAATAATATTTCAGCAAAAATATCCTTTGAGAATAAAGATGAAATATACTCTCAGAATTATGGAAAGCAAAAGCATTTATTGCCACCAAACCTGCTCTAAAAGAATTACTAAAGGAAATTCTTTAAACAGAAGGGAAATGATACCAGAAGGAAACTTAACATCCTGTGTTCTTTAAAACATATTTGACAGTAAAAAATGTCTTATGGGGGTTTCAATTTATATAGATGTAATATACAATACAACTACAAAATAAAGGGGGAGAATACAGAGTCAAATATGTTTCTTTCTACATAATTCTTGAAATGAAAAAAGTATTTTTTCTAAGTGGACCATGAAAAGTATGGTTGTTGTAATTGCTTTTAAAGATTTTTTTATTATGTTCATCACCATACATTACATCATTAGTTTCTGATGTAGTGTTCCATGATTCATTGTTTGCGTATAACACCCAGTGCTCCATGCAGTACGTGCCCTCTTTAATACCCATCACCAGGCTAACCCATCCCTCTACCCCCCTTAAAGATTTTTTTTTTTTAAAGTAATCTCCACACCCAATGCGGGGCTCAAACTCACAATCCCAAGATCAAGAGCCACACATTTTATCAACTGAGCCAGTCAGGTGTCCCTGATTGTTATAATATCTAAAGAAGGCACTAAAAAATTATATAAAGAAATATAATCAAAAATATAATAAATAAGTTAAAATGAAATACTGAAATAAGTTCAAATGATCCAAAAGAAAGCACAGAAGAGGAAGCATAATTCAGTCTCAACTTATTTTTAAAACAATGAAAAAGGGGCGCCTGCATGGCTCAGTTGGTTAAGCGACTGCCTTCCGCTCAGGTCATGATCCTGGAGTCCCGGGATTGGGTCCCGCGTCGGGCTCCCTGCTCGGCAGGGAGTCTGCTTCTCCCTCTGACCCTCCCGCCGTCTCGTGCTCTCTCTCTTTCATTCTCTCTCTCTCAAATAAATAAAATCTTTAAAAAAAAAAAAAACACAATGAAAAAGATCCTATATTACTAGCCCAGTCCTCATGGTTAGAAGCTTAAAAATAGTTAAAAATAGTTAATCACTGAATAATATTTTGTTTAAATTAACACAGTATTAACCTTCACTAACATTCCAATTTTATTTCCTTATTATGCCCATCGTGGAGCTTGAACTCACAACCCTGAGATCAAGAGTCATATGTTCTACCAACTGAACCAGCCAAGTGCCTCCGTATTTTGAGGCTTTTAGTCTGAGAACAGGCCACAGACATAACTAAAATTCTGGGCTGCTAAGCCCCTGACAGAAAACTTGCCATATTTTTGCCCTGAAGAAAAGAGGACAGAGCATGGGACAACCAAAGCCACTGCAAAGTGAAGGGAAGGACATTCAGTAAAGGATAGATCCAGAAAATGGGAGTCTAAAATTCTAGGTATAAACATTCCCAAGTGTCTGGCTGAGTCCCAAACCAGGCACAAGCAAGGCAGACTCAAAGCAGGTTATACCTAGGGCTAAAATAATGAACTGAGATTTGATACACTGTCCACAATCAGCAAGGCTAAGTTTGCAGTGTGAGTTTAAACATCTTAATGTCTCTATAAAATAAAAATGGAAATATATAGTAGAATTTGGAATTATATAATAGAATCCACAGTCTCTACAGCATGACATTCAAAATATCCAAGAGACAATATATCTGACAATCCAAATTTACTTGACATATGAAGAACCAGAAAACTATGACCAGAAAACCATTTTCCAAAGGAAAAGATAAGAGGTCAACACTGGGGTGACTCAAATGGAATGATCAGATGAGGACTTAAAGGCAGCTGTAGTAACTTATCTCAGTGGGGTAAAGGGAAAAATGCTTATAAATAGAAATTTTCAGCAGAAAAATAGAAAATATTAAAGAAAACTAAATGAAATTCTAGAACTGAAAAATATGTCTGACATTTAAAAATCACGGCATAGACTAACTGTAGAATAAAAATGACAGAGGAAATAATTAGCAAACTTGAAGATATAGATCAATAGAAATTTTCCCATCTGGAGAAGAGAGATAGAAATATGAAAAAAAATGAACAGTCTCAGGATCCTGTGGGATAATATCAAAAGTATTTTTGCATATATGTAGTTGGGAGTCCCACAGGGAAAGGAAAGAGATTGGAGCAGAATACATTTTTAAAGAAATAATGGCTGAAAATTTCCCAAACTGAATGAAAGACATAATTTATAGATTAAGAAAGCTCAGCAAACCCCCAACAGAGTTAATACAAAACAAAACAAACAAACCCCCTAGGTACATCATAGCAAATTGTTGAAAACCAAAGAAAATTTCAGAAATATCCAGGGTCAGATGGAGGGAATCCACCTTATATGCTAAGTGATATAAACTATTGGATTTCTTATCAGAAATGATCTATGCCAGAAGACTGTAGTATGATCTTTAAAGTGTTGAAAGGAAAGAAAAAAATTATCCAGAATAATAAGAACACTAAGAAAAAATTTTACCAGCAGCTCTGCACTATCATAAGAAAGTTCTTCAGGCTGAAAGGAAATGATACAAAAGGGAAATTAATTTTCAGGAAACAATAAAAACAATGAAATGGCAAATATTTGGGTCAATATAAAAGGTTTTTGTTTTTTGCTTTAATGTCCTTAAAGTACATGTGGATGTCTAGAGCAAAAAGTGAGCATATTCTTACAGGGTTTATAATAGGTATATAATGACATACGGCAACTTCAGTGTAACTGATAGGGTGGATCACAAAGGATCTAAACAGTTGTAAAACTACATTGTACGTGAAGTGATCGAATATGAATTCTAGTAGGCAGTGTAAATTAAAAATGTATATTATAATCCCTATAGCAACTATTTTTAAAATGTAAAGAGGTATGTTAAAATGCTAATAAATTAACATGGAATTCATCAACTGATCCAAGTAAACATCATCCATAATAGGACAAATGAAAATCATGTACCACCAGGAAGAACATAACGTTACTTTTGTGGTATTTTTGCCAAAAAACATAGCCTGGATTTAACCATAAGGGAACACCAGACAAGGATTTAACTGTAAGGAGACACCAAATATAGAGATGCCTCCATTACCCCTAACCAACAAAACCAACCAAACAAACAAACAAAAAACTGGCCCTTAACATTTAAAGTGTCACAACCATGAAAGTCAAGAAGAGACTGAGGAACTTTTCCAGAATGAAGGAGACTACAGAGACATGACAAATGTGATATGTGATTCTGGACTGGATCACTTTGCCATGAAAGACATTAATCAGACAATTGGAAAAACATGAATGGGGTCTGAGGATAAGATGGTAGTACTTATTAACATTACTTTCTTGATTTTGAGGGTTATGTTTTGGTTATTTAGGATTTTAGGACAATGGTCATGTTTATTAAGTAATACATCAAATTATTTAGGGGTGATAGGACATTAGTTTGACAACATACTTTCAAATCGTTCATTAAATGAAAGAGGTTCTTTATACTATTGTAATTTTTCAATAAGTATGAAATAATTTCAAAATAAAAATTATGTGTAGATAAAAATAATTTTATATGAGATAGCAATATAAAGCAAATGGCATTCTCCATGAAAATAACCAGAACAGATGTGTAATTTATTTTCAAAAAAGAAAGTCTGAAATTGTTTCACTCATATAAAAATCGACTACCTGAATATATTGATAATTGCAACCATTATGGGAATATGGATATACTTATGAATTACAGAATTCTTGAAATCTACATATATAATATTAGAAAATACAGTACTGCTGCCAATTTTTAGGGGCGGGAACACTTTAACCATAATCATAAAGATGGGCCAAGTGACTTTCTGGATTTCACAATAGTAGTAACATCGACCTGACAACTTTTAGAGTGAATCCAAGGTAATAGCTATTAAGAAAGACAATTTAAATAAGAATGTCAAACGTGTCAAACTAGTTTTTGCATATACTTGACTTTGGTCCTAAATTAGGTATTTGGTTAGTAGTAAGACTTCTCCTGCCTGAACTACTGGTCTGACCTGTCTTGGTCAATAATTGGCAGCTGTAAACTCACATTATGTAGGTCATGTTAGAATCAGTGTAACAGTTTCTCTGCCTGCATATTTCTCATACCTTATCTTTGTCATGTACTTTTAGTTATGCAATTATTTTGAAGAATGTAGCAGAGTTCACTTAAAGGTAGTTTCATCTTTGGTATGATAGTCCAAAGTCCTTGAATATTCTTATATTACACATAGTATTTGATGATTCACAATGTAGTAGCACCCATTTATTGCAATATTTTCTCACTAAATCAGACAATATATATTTATTATATGTCTATTGTTGGCCCAATATTTTGTGCACTCCTATGTGCTTTGATATTGCTTTTTTATCTAATATAGATTTTATCTAATTATAAATTTGATTATAAATTTATTAATTTTATCTAATATAGATTTCTAATATGAATATGTGTCAATAGGTGTTTTAATTGGTTGTAGTTGCAGGACTTTATGATCTATACTTCTGGAGCTGTGATTTGTGAAATCTATCCTGGACCCCAAGTATAACCTGCCCAAGTGATACAGTTAGGCACTTTCTTCTCCCTTTGCCCCTGTACATGTTTCCATTATCACATTGTCTTATAATTTGTAACTTTTGCTTAGTTCTGCTTCCTTCTCTGAGACTGAGCTTCTTGATGGTACATCAGTGTTATATTCCAATCACCAAATACAGGACCTGGAAGTATTCAGTAAGAGGTTATTGAGTGGGCAGAAGACTATAAAATAACTTTTTGTAAATGAGATATTATTTTTCTTTCTTTTTTTAATATATATGTCTCCCACCAAATCTCCTAATCAAGTTTGAAGCACGTAACACTAGAGTAATGAATATTAGGTCTATGATCTTTAGATTCTATTTACAAATTTCAGAATTTTCCATTTTCTTGGTTTTTTGTTTTGTCTTTCCAAAATGTAGACTGATTAATAGATTTTTCAATAAATATGTAAATTTGTTTAAGTTCTCTGATACCTTCCTGACCAACTAAGGAGGAGTTTTGCCAACAAGTAGCTACTTGTTAAATTTTATTTAAAGATACATTTTTTTTCTAAGCTAGATTGTGTTTTATTTAAGCTATGCAGACCAAATATACCTACAGAATGTACTTAAGCAGTAGGAAGAACTGGAATGAAAATGGCAGAATTTAAAATGAGTAAGTTGATTTCCGTTCCCCTCAGGCTGCATGTGGTTGATAGTTTTATAGAGACAAATTCTATACTGTGGTGTGGTTAGCTACTTCATTTGATGATATACGTGATTGATCATTTGAACTGGAGTTCCTGTTGAACCAGATAGAAATGGAATCATCTTTTTTTTTTTAATACCAATTGTGAGGTTCAAAAAACCATTTGTTCATTTAATTATTTGTCTTCCAGACTTCATAATTCAAAGAAGTATGTCAATAGACTTGCCTGTATGAGAGGTAAACCAAATGATTTATTAGGAAACTACCTAGAAGTGCTTATTTGAGAAGCTGAAGGAACAATAAAATAGAAGATAGAATATAGGCATGGTTGATATTTAAGAATGGTTATTAATATGAGGTCAGTTTATGAGAATTATCTTTTTAGTTCCATAATCGAGTCAAAATATTCCTATTGTAACTTCTTGACTTCTGTTTTACCTTTGTCATAGGTTATTCCTTTTTCTCTTTACCAGTGAAAAGTTGACTGGAAGAGGTGAAGAAGGAATTCAGTTGCAAGGATAGACTGATGGAAATATTTGATATAGGATGCTTTTGTTCATTATTTGCAAAACCAGTTAAATTATAGTTTGATGAATTTATACAGATCTTTCAAAATGGAGTTATTGAGAAATGTACTTGCTACATTTCTAAAAAAATCAGAATTATATCCACTACAGTAACACTTGGTTTTATAAACTCCATACACAGTTTTTTGGTACTACATTGAGCAGTATTTTTAAATGAAATTTTTTTGAAAGTTTGTCAATATTATTTCATAATGGATCATGTAAGATTTCAACGATAAGTATGTCAAATTTATATTCAGCACTATATTCAGTATGTCATCACCCCAGATTATAAGCAAAGTGAATAGATTTATATTCCATTCTATACAAAGAAAACTCATGTAAATGAAATAACGCTAATCTCAGTTTTAAGTTAGGTAAAGGCCCTGTGTGGAAAGTGTAGTTCATCTTATATGACAGCATGTATCATATCCAGCTGCTTTCTCTCTCTAATCAAAACATTTGCTCACAATAACAGCTGCCTCTATGCCTTGTTTTTAAACCATTTGCAACAAATTAAACTGGGAACAACGTGTCCATAGTAAGAGAATTCAGGATTCTGGGACATGTATGTTCCTAATAAGAAAAAAGAAACCCAATTCACCAGCCAATTATCATTTTACTTTAAAGCTTTGTTTCATGAAGCCCTAATAAAATTTGTATTCAACACTAATATAGTGTTAAAAAATTTATAATTATTCTTCACAGAATAGCTCCATTTAAAATTGTATATCAGATATGCACAATATAGTACATAGCTTATGTATTCAGAAGAAATATTTAGGGAAAACAACATAGGAATTGAGTTTCTCATGCAATAGTAAATTCTTATTCTGAGCCATTATGTGTGTCATGCTTATGAAGCTACATTAATAAAAGTTAATATTCTACATATGACTTTATATTTTAGCTAGCATTTGACTCAAAAGACACATCAAAGTGAATTGGTATGCGTTAGTATTTTAGAATACATCTCATAATCTGTGTTTGCCAAAGAAATCCTTCTTCTATTTATATATTTTTTAGAATATGATTTAGTATTACCAATTTTTTCACTCTTTGAGAAATAAATATTGAATTGTTAATGTTATATTTTTGTAAAGGATTCATTTATCTTTGCAATTATATCAAGAGAAGAAAAGAGTAAATGTGATTTAGGTCAGACTAACACATTTTAATTTAAACATTGAAAGATGTGTGTTTGAAAGATCTCAATCTCCACATGTTCTAGAAATAAAAGCCAGACACAATACAATAAAACCTCATGCATCCCATAGAAGTCTGAATAACCAATTACTTAAAAATTTCACCATCTGCTCTCATTGAAGCAGCAAGACTGAGGCATTTTCCCATGTTACAAACCATGATAACCAGAATATAACAGAATGAAAAATGCTAACATCATTCCCCCCTCCTTTCTTATTTGCTGTTGTGGTTCTTAATGAAAACTTGAGCTATGCAAACAAAGGAAAGGGGAGGATATTCCCCCGCCCCATCTCCTAATTGAGCGCTTACATCCAGTAATAGCTTTTTGCTGCCCTGGGCAGCATGACATTGTCTCATTTGGCCACGCACAGCTATTATTCTAGGAGGCAGCTAGTGAAGTACCCCAATCCATCTGCTTGCTTTTCATGGGCTGGTGCTTTCCTTGATGTTGACAGCTGTCTTAATATTCCTGGGCCACCTGCCACACAGTAAATACTGTGCTCTAAGATATATACAGAAGCTTATCCCTCTGTGGACTTTTCAGAAAAAGAAGCTTAGCATTTCTAAACTACACTTGCATCCTTGTTGAAATGCTTCAGGGATCAGCACTTTTAGTCTGTTCTCATACTTTTGAGGAGTTTAGTGCTTATGCTTTGGGAATCACAGTATGATGAACTTCAGGTTTTCTCATGTATCAAATAAGCTGTTGAATTGCAGTCTTTTTGTGGAAGTCATGGTGGCCACAGGAGATAGAGAAGAAGAGAGCATACTGACAGTTATTTCCTCCCAACCTTCCTGGAACCTTCTATATTATAATGGGAGTCCATCCTATATAGAAAGCTTTCCCCTGTTATACCCTCTTTGCTCATCTGTTTGCCCCATCAAACTTGCTCCTTGAGGGAAAGTATCTAACTCATTCATTGTATCTCTAAGAATGAGCATGTGTCTGACATATAGTTGGTACTCAGGGACAGATCCAGGTTCGGAGGTATCTGAAGATTTTTATAACTTGAGGGGTCCTTTTTTAAAGAAAAATGATTTAAAAATAAGAATAAAAATGAGATAAATGAGTGAAAAAAGAAATCATGCAAATTACCAATTTTAAAAAGTTGACTAACAAAACAAACATCACAAAATCTAGAAAACCAATGTATTTTCTATTAACTCCTTGGCATACCTCTATAACACTTTAATTTTTATAGTATACTCTTTGATAGACTTTCATATGACAATGATTTAAAAAAAAATTTTTTTTAAAGTAATCTCTATACCCGACATGGAGCTCAAACTTATGACCCAGAGATCAAGAATCACATGCTTTACCAACTAAGCCATCTAGGCGCCCTGATGATGATTTTCTAATATCATTTTCTATACATTTGGTTGAGTGTATTATTGATGGAAGGGCTATGTAAACGTGTAACACTGTCACACATACACTCACTGTACTGCTGCTATGGGTTTGTGCCCTCCAATGAAGAATTCTGATAAATTCTATGTTACATGATTTTCATTTAAAAAGTTTCATGCATTTACAA
Source organism: Mirounga leonina (assembly GCF_011800145.1). Taxonomy (NCBI): domain Eukaryota; kingdom Metazoa; phylum Chordata; class Mammalia; order Carnivora; family Phocidae; genus Mirounga; species Mirounga leonina. The sequence continues at coordinate 18,709,214 of NW_023270431.1, forward strand.
TTATAAAAATTGTATACATTATACATTATTTTTTTTAAGATTTTATTTATTCAAGAGAGAGAGTGAATGAGAGAGCACAAGTGGTGGGGGGGGAAGAGGGAGAAGCAGACTCCCCCCTGAGCAGGGATACCGATGACCCTGGGATCATGTCCTGAGCCAAAGGCAGACATTTAACCTACTGAGTCATCCAAGCGCCCCTATACTGCATTATTGAACATACTCCTACTATGAGAGAAATTACATCAATTAGAAGTGATTCTTCCTCTTGTATTTTGTCTTTGGATTATTGGAATAATTTTCCAGTCCCCTTTTGATACATTTCAAATCTTGTTTCACCTCTACTACCTACATATTTTCAGTGTTAGAGGTCTTAGGATATGTTTGTGTCTTAATAGGACCTCTGGTCTTGCATCTTGGATATAATGCTTGGTGAGCTGCGCAATAGACAAACAAATTTAAGCAATAACTTAACTAAATTTTGAAGATACAACCACATAAATATACCCCACTAAATATATTTCCTACTCAAATTCCCCAGAAGATGCCAAAATGTCCCCAATAAATTCAACACCAACTGACTTTAGGAGAAGTATGATCCTGGGGGCAGGGGTGTGGGAATCCAAGTGGAAAGAAACTGTGGTCTTAATCAACTGCAGTTAAAACATTTACTTTTATAAATTCCACAAAAACACATGACCATGTGATCACATTCCCAAGTTCACATCGGAAGAGACCGTACCAGTCAGGGGCCTTGAGACTTCAGCTTTGTCGGCTTCACAGTAAATATACTTCTACCATAGGCCTTCACTAAATGGCTGTGGAACAACTGAATGATCAAATGAAGACAACTTTGTTAAATTTTCATCTCTAACATCCTCACAACTCTAAAATTCAACACTTTTACAGACTTCCTAATGCAAGGAATACTAATAACTTAGTATTCAGAAGTTATGAGTCAGAATATAAGGATATAGGCTATCTAGAAACTGATAAGTACTTTCTAGAAAAGCAAATCGATGAAAATTTAGGTGTCATTGTTTTATGGTTTTAATCTTTCGTAGACAAAGTTTGCCTTAATGGAGGCAGGGCACCATTTGTATTTACAGTTCAGTCAAAGTGCTGCTTTGTTCTACCACAGAATGGAGATTAGAGTATCATTAGATATTGTTTCCTTCATGAAGTAGTTGCTTTGGAGAAAAAAAACCTATCATAGATGTGAATTGGCCCAACTGTTCACTTTAGGGGCCTTTAATAACATCTAAAATGTCTTATAGCTTTACAAGCTGTCCATCAATAGAAGAGATTCTAGCTGATGAGCAGTAGCATTATTTCCATTACTTATACTATCCTCACCAACACTGTAGAAAATTTTTATGACAGATGTTACACATTATGATTCTGATGCCTTCTTACTTATGCAGGATATTGGCTATTGAGGAAATATGACAGCATTTTCCTTGAGAGCTATTTTTCAGAGAAATTATTCTTAGAAAACTATTATTAGTAGTTAAAACCATAATTCAGTACTAAATCTTGCTGGGTCCGACCCACTTTTATCCCCAGAGAGACTTCCCAAACAATCCACCCGCTGGGTGGGCATTTGGGTATAGGGCCCACTTTTCACAGTAGAAATAGGGGATACATCTTGTAGTCCCTTAACTTTGGGGAGATAAATTATTCTCTGGGCCTTCTAGCTGGAGGGAACAGTTTGCTTTGTTTTCTCTTTGTTCTCATGTTCTCCGGGCTTTCTAGTAAGTTGGCATTTAATGGAGATTCTCCCCTAAGGCAAGAATTGGGAACTTTACTTGTCCTATGTATTATTCTAGCTTTTTCCTATTTTCTCAGACTCACAGAGGAGGAAATATTTCCAAATGAGAAAGCACTGGTAAGTCTTGAATCCAAGCTGAAGGAAACTGGGCTGATTTAGTTTTGGTGGGTTGAATCAAAGCCAGAACAAATTCGGATGAGTGCCTTGGGCTCTGCTGCAGTTAGTAGGGGCAGGAGTGCTTCTAGGAGGCAGCTGTGGGATGGCAGGGAAACTCAACTGTCACCAGCTGATGCTAAAACAACTGGGGCTTATAGATGTCTAATTTACTCATAAGCAACCTTCTTTTCTCCAGCATCCAAAGTTAGAGGAGGGATGACCCCCAAGGCACCTTCCTTCCCTTCCCCAAGCCAAAACTGCCTTGGGCATTTCATTTACTTGTATACAATTTTTATACATGTAAATGTCTGATATCTCTGTAAATATCTCTGATTTCTACATGGTCTCAGGAGCAATTTATTCTTAAAACAAGCAAACAAAAACAAAACACCTGGGGTGAAGGGGCCTCAATGTTTTCTGTTCTAGCCACTAGGGTACAAAAAAACTAAGAAAATCCATACTACTGTATTAATAAGTCAGGTACAGAAGAACAAATACTACATGATACCACTTATATGATCAATATAATATAGCCAAATTCATAGTAGAGTGGAATGGGGAAATAGGGAGCTCTTAGTCAAAAGGTACTGTTTGTTTCAGTTATGAAAATGAGAAATTCCTAGAATTCTATACAGCATTGTGCCTATAGTTAATAATACTGTACTGTACACTTAAAAATTTACTAAAAAGGGGCGCCTGGGTGGCTCAGTTGGTTGGGCGACTGCCTTCGGCTCAGGTCATGATCCTGGAGTCCCGGGATCGAGTCCCGCATCGGGCTCCCCCTGCTCGACGGGGAGTCTGCTTCTCCCTCTGACCCTCCTCCCTCTCATGCTCTCTGTCTCAAATAAATAAATAAAATCTTAAAAAAAAAAATTACTAAAAAGGCACACTTTATGTTAAGTGTTCTCAAATAAGAGGGCAGGAGGAAACTTTTGGAGGTTTATGGCATAGATTGTAATAACCGTTTCACGGGTGTATGTTTATCTCCAAACTCATCAGGATGTATACATTAATTATGTAGGGCTTTCTGTATGTAAAACATGAAAAAAAAAACCTAAGAAATTCCATAGTACTGTATTTAGACTGTCCTTGTTTTAGCATTCTTAAAGACTATTTGGTTTCCAGATTTCAGTTAAGTCTGTGTAACGACTACAAAATATGTTTAAATCACTTGTTTTTTGATCAGTGTCCTTTTTGTAGGAGGTTCGCAGAGTAGTAGGTAATACGGAGTGTGAGAAATTTAAAGAGCTTCTGGGTTTAGGGAAAGTTACTCCACACATAAGGGAGCTGAACAAGAAATGAGTTGACAGACCTACAGGACACCTATGCCCCCACCTTCGCTTCTGGGACTCCGCCCTGGGGTATCCTCTTTTGCAGCCCTGGTGGAAAGTGTCTTTGGAGTAGCTGTTAGCTGAAAGACAGCCCAAGGCACTCTGATACCGCACTTTACCAGGTGTTTTCACAAACTCTAGTTCATCAACTTCTTTCAAAAGTCCGAGTACTGTTTTCGCTCACTGGCTGGCGAATAGAAAGCACATCAGTATTACAGAGTAAAAACTGAGCGCAAAGCCAAATGGGTTGCTGCAGCCTGAACTCGTTTGGGCGGGAAACCCGCCGACTACAGCTGTGCCCGAGCTCCGGGCGGGGCCGCGGCCTCTGGCTCCTCCCGGGGGCGGGCTAGCCGGGGGCGGTAGGAGGAGCCGGCGCGCCGCGAGACCAGCCGCCGCGCGGGCAGCGCGTCGCACCCGCGACTCTGCCGCCGGGGATGGACTGAGTCGCGCCGGCGGCCCGCGCCGAGTCCGTCCTGCCTTCGCCGGGTCGCGCCACGCCGGGCTCCGGGCGCAGGACAGCGCCTCACCCGTTCCCTGCGGACGGCCCCGGACCGGCAGCCGCACCGGGGAGATGTCTGGCGGCCGGAGGAGAAGCGGCGCCCCCTGGCACACCTTCTCCCGGTTCTTCGCTCCCCGAAGCCCTTCCCGGGACAAGGAAGAGGAAGAGGAGGAGAGGCCGGGGACCAGCCAGCCGCCCGCTCCGGGCCAGGGCGCTGCCAGGTGGGAGCCGCGGGGGACGTCGGGGGGCCCTGTACGGACTCGCCTGATGGGGGCCCCTAGCCCGACCGCCTGCAGCCAGCGGTTCAGGGGCCAGGCTGCGCTCCGCTCGCCACTTTCTGTTCTCCTTTGCTAAAGTTTCCTCCTCCTCGCCCGGTTCCCGTGCCGCTTCACTCCCTCTTCCTTGGTTAGTTAAATCCGGGTGAAGTTCGTGACCCGCGGCGGGGTGCGTTCCCACCGGGCCCAGCCGGCGCGGCGCTCTTCCTTCCAACCTCCCCCTCCCGGTACGTGATTCTGCTCCCGTTCCACACTGGCGTCTGCGCTCCAAGTTCTGTGGCAGAAGCGAGTCCCCGGCGTGCTGCCGGCCGTAATGGGAAACAGTTGTGAGCGAGCCGAGCCACCAGCCGGGGCAGGGCGGGTGCGACCCGAAACCGCTCGGGAGGGAAAGGTAAAACACGGGAGCGCCACCCCCTCAGCTGGTGTTCTGCCATCTTATTTAAATTTACTCAATGATTTTTTTTTTTTTTTTAAAGAATTGTGATAATGAGTTCCCAGGACTTAGTCAAAATACAGAAACCTCGCTAGTTTTATTTACCATTGCCTGGACATTTAAATGATGCCGCCCTCCTTACCCCTGTTTCTTTGGAGATATCTCCCTCAAGTTCCCCAGCAGATTCCAAAAACCAGGACTCCCCTCTCTCGGTGTCAGCATGGAAAACGTGCCCCTTCTCTACAGTCTTTGCTTCTTCCTCCACCTGCTGTAAAATCGAATATATATGTGTATGTATAGACGGCTCTCCTTAAAATGCCGGTTCCTGAGTCTTTTCATCCATCTTGAGGGAGGAAGAGGGGTCAAATGAAATACATTTTACTGTTTTAAACTTTTGATGAGAAGACAGGCTTATACTCTGTCCTCTCCCAAATTGCACCGGAATTGTGTAATCCGTTTTGATTGGAAGGACGCTCTCTAGAAAGCTATGTTTTACTTCAGATTTTAAAGACTACGCAGATTTTAAAGAGGACACGAGGAAAATGGATAGGAAGCAGAACCGTGTGACTGTGCTGGTGTCGTTAGTATTCAGGTCTTGTGATTTGACTCTAGGAGTTTGTGTTCCTCAGTTTCCCTACTTGGGAAACATTTCCATTATGAATGACTGTTAATTCTACATCTTTCCAAGAAAGCACCTGTAATTGGTAAACTTTTCCTGCGAAGCTTCACCTATAGTTGCCCTGTTAAGGAAGAATTTAAAATTCAAAGTTACACGGTAGTTAAAAATAGTTTTGAAGTCTGACAGGGTTCAACCAGAATGTCAGATCTGCTGGTGTGGGCAGACAGCCTGAGGTGCCTGCCATCACTGCAACAACGCTAATCATCTTGGATAATATAGAAGCAGTGTTTAAAAGAAATCCCAAGTAGACTCAGCAAAAGTTGGCAACTGGAATCACTGTTAGAAAGGAATAGGCTGGCCAATTTCAGGTTCATAACAGAATTGTGCTGAAACTCTGCCTGCCTTCCTGCCCTAATTTGGCTCTTTAAGACACTTCTCAAATCTAATCTCTCTCTCTCTCTCTGGATAACCTCTCTAGCAACTAGCCTCTTGTCTACTTAGCACTTCTCCATTCTCATCTCCAGATAGGGACAGGCTGTGGCATTTTGACACTGAGAATTTTAATTGTGCTGATATGAACACTAATTTTGTCCTCATCTTTTTAGAACTTGCCAGTTTAGGAGATAGCAGTAATCCTTTCTGTGGGTGTTTTACCTTTTAAATGAGCTTAAATCTTTCTTTTCAAGAATATAAACACACACAAAGCCCTTATTGAAAGTTTAATGAAACAAATGGAAACTCTTAGTAGTACCCAGTGTCCTAGTAACACAACACCCTGGTGTTAACAAGATTGGAAACAGAATTGCGATCTGTCACTGTGCTCTTATTTCAAATGAAAGGGTATTTTGGCTGTTTCTCTTAGAGGCAGTGAAAACTTGTAGTTGTAATGGGGGCCCAGTTTACCTTTTATACTGGTGACCCCAACAGCAGACATGCAGTGTGGTAGGGATGTAAAGATGACTGAAAAAAAAGGGTCCTTTCTCTCAAGGAACTATAAGAAGCTAAAAAGACCACTTGAAAACAGCAATACTAGTACATTTCATGCGTGTATCTAGCACTTAACAATTTACAAAAGTAATTTTATGGATATTACACTTGAGGTTGGGCAAACCTTTGTGATCAGTGTCCTCATTTTACTGTAAAAAAACAGTTAAAATTGCCCAAAGTCACATAGCTACTTTTCAGTCAGTGAACAAGTATTAAGTCGGATGCTGCGCCTGCAACTCTGAGGCCCCTTAAAATATGTTAAGGATTAATACCCGCTTTCTCATTTTTTTCAGTGTATTTGAAATGCATTTTCTCAAACTTTAAACTTACACAGTCTCCTTTTCAACACTGGGAGTGTTGGCTTATATGAATTTTATTATATAACTTATGCGTGTGCAAATACAAAATGGGACTTCACAGAATTCCTTAAGAACAGAATGAAAATTAAACATAACCATAAGACCGATAAAAGTCAATTTTTAAGCATTATCCTGAAAACTCTTTTTTAGCTACCCACAAAATACAAATGGTACCAACTGGGACAAACACAGTCTTTGGTGTTGCCATGACTCTACAACTCTGTACTCTGCCATGATTCAGGTTTTCCAATATTTCCTTATTTGAGCCGTAGGAAAACCTTTGCTTTTATGGTGTGCTCTAAGTTACTTGGGCTTCATTTGGTGTGAACACATCATTTATGCATTGAGTTTGCTGCTATTCTATTCTCATTAACCTTTGGCCGTTAAAAAAGGTCTGTTTACATCAACACTGCAAATTTAAGTATGGACACTTGAATTGCTTGTTAGTACTGTTCTAGGGTGACTGACCAGATTCAGGAGGTTCTTGTATTTTAGTTTTTTTTATTTAGTTTTATTTAGTTTTATTATTATTTTATTATTTATTATTATTTTATTAAGTTTTATTTAGTTATTTTCATATGGAAATGAAAAATGTAACAAGCTTTCATAGGAAACTTGAGAACTGTGCGTTCTGTGGATCCCAGTTTGAGAATCACTGCTATAATGTTTAACCATTTTATGAGCACACAAGGAAAGGACTTATTAGAAGTGGTAGGGGACAGCAGGGAGGGGCTTCACGGTCGAGGGAGTTTTACCTGTTTCTTCAAGACATCGGTAGTGTTTTAGGAGAGAACTTAGCCAGGAAGATAGAAATGGGGAACAGGTATTCTACGCTGAGCAAAGGCCTATAGGAGGTTATGATCTACTGGGGACTATATACATTAGTGGGACAGAGTGAAAGAGGCAGTAAGAAAGATTGGAGCTAGGTCACAAAGGTCTCTAGACAGTATTTGGCTCTCGATTTAAAGTTTAGAGTACTTTTGTGAAAACCTGTTAGATGCTGCTAGAATTTGGAGGATGCCTGCCTATTAATGTTCTCCGCTTTGAGAAAATGCTCACTTTTGTTTCTTTGCTCTATCACACACGATGGACCTGTTTAAAAGGAGCTCTGTATGACATTTTAACTCAAGACGGGATAGTAAGGTGAGATCAGCATTTATCAAGGGCTGATTGTGCATGTGTTGCTGGGCTAGGTACTTTTACTTGCAGCATCTCATTTAAACCTCACCCTTAGACTTGAAGGTTGGTATGCTGATCGCTATTCTGACAATTGAGGAAACTGAGGGTGGAGAGTTCTTAATGGTGAACACTGTTGGCATCTTGGGTGGAACAGTTCTTGGGTGGAACAATTCTTGGTTGAACTGGACTCTGCTGTCCTTTGCAGGACATTTTGCATCCATGACCCCGCCCACTAATTGCCAGTAGCATCCTCTAGTAACTGGGATAATCCAAACACCTCCACCCAGGTGGATGGGCGGTAGGATACCACTCCCAGTAGAGAATGATTTACCCCAAATCATGAGAGTAATAAGTTTCAGGGGTGAGATTTGAACCTCGGTTTCTCTGACTCTAAAGCTCTGGTTCTTTTTTCCACACCATCTTGCCCACCACCCTTCTGAACTATGCTCATTCAAAATACATTTGAATATGTAAGCCAATTGGAATTTTTCGTACTTTGTTGCAGAAATGTGGCCCATTTCAGATACACTTTTTTTTTTTTTTTTTTTTTACTGTTCCTTTCAGTGTTCTAGTATATTGTTATTGATAGAAATGAGGTAAGACAATCACTAGACCAAGGACAGGGGCTGTGTCTTATTCCTCTTGGTGTCCCCTTTACCTAGCTCAGGTGAGGAGTGTATCACTGTTGATAGAGCATTAAAGCACTTATTAGTGGTTTTCAGCTACCAGTAGTACCCTCCCTCTTGAAGCGGGCATTTAGAGATGTGAGGGATCTTAAAAGGTTTCTACGGTGTTTGACTCCGTAGTCAAGTTTAAGAAGTCAAGTAAAGTTTAGAGAATTTTTGCTTGTCACCATGGCTGAGGGTGTTAAATGGGTGGAGCTGGATGCTACTGGCTTGCTGTGCAGGAGATATTCTCATAAAAAATGTCAGCAGTGCCCCTGATGCATGAGAGCTGCTGGCCTTCAGGTTAAAGGACCAGTGTTGACCACAGCATCAGGTGTGTGAGGAAAGGGAGCTTTGTTCTCTGAATTTTCATGGTGATTTTATTTTCATTGATTTGAAAGCACTATAGGAAATAATTAATTGGTGACTGGTTTATTTGCATAGGAGATACCTGTGTGGTCTTGAAAGACCACATCAGCAGTTCATACCCATTGTAATAAAGATGACTGGAAAATTCCAGAAGTCCACAGCAGTATGTATTTTCCGAGAATCTTGAACTCCCAGGTTGACTGAAAGCATAGAAGCTACTTTTGGAAGTAGAGTAGAAATACAGTTTCAACACCCCAAAACAGTCTAGATCTTTCAAGTGAGATTTCTATCTTTGCGGTTTAACAGGGTATCTGCCAGGTGCCTAATTTGGGGATTCTGTTTCTTGGTGACGGCATTCCTTGTAAGCTAACTCAGTTGTACATTCTAAATGTTAAAATTGCAAGTACCTCACGTTGTCCCATAATAAACTTATGTCATTAGAACTTCTAACTGTATTCAAACAATGATAGCATTTTTTTTCCTCTCAGAGGAAAATATGTAAAGGGATATTAACAAATTTTGTAAAGAGGAAAATAATGTTCCCTTCAAGATAAAATATTTCATTTCCTAACCAGAGTTCTGATGAAACACACTGTGGCCTAGCTATGCCAGAAATGCTGATACAACTGTGGTAGTGAGAAAACATAGGTTGGTGTAAATTTAAACCCAGAAAAATTATCTGGGCTATCTCCTGAGAAGAAAAGATCAGCATGAAATAAAAGCTTAAAACGTCATGTATTCGGAGTCTGTTCATTCCATAAATTGGGCTGCCATGTGTCAAATATGGTATCATGCAGTGGGAATAAAGATGAGTGAATGACCAAAAGTGCTCTCGAATAGTTCATAAATTAACAGAGGAGATGAACATGTACATCTCTGTTCTCAAGATGAGCTCGTTATAAGTCAAAAATGTTTGTGGCGTATGTGACTTGTTTGGCTCAATATACTTATGTTTCAGGACTATCACATATTTTTTGAGAGCTTTATTTGGGCTTCCAAAATATCTTCCCACATTATTAACTTTTCTCTGAGCATGGTTTGATTAACATCCTTTGCCAACCCAAATACTGGGGAGATGGTACATTAACTGGACCAGCAGGGTGAGTGGCAAGTGCTTTTCTTCTATTCCTCTTGCTCTTCCTAGACTCCACAGGTTTGGCAAGTTCTAGATGGAGGCAGAAAAGCACACCCTCTTGGGAATTAACATTTCACGTTAGTGGAGATACTTATACAAAATAGCTTAATGTTTATAGAGAAACAAGTTGAAGCTTTGCGACCAGAAACAACTCATTCTTAATGTTTGTTTGGCAGTTGTGAATGGCCAGTGGTACAGCCCTCTATGTGTAATCCCTGGGGATATTTAATTGCAGGTATCCCAAAGCAGTGAAACAACTGTTTGCTTAATCAAGTGTTTTTGTTTTTTGTTTGTTTTTTTTTTGCCTGACAGATTGGTGATGACAAAACTAAATCGTCCTTTATTAAGGCCCTAATCAGACCCAACCCTTGTGCTTGGGACTTTATATACATACACTTAATTCTTAGCAACCTTTGAGAGAGGTATCTTTACACCGTCTTACAGATCTATAATTTAAGGCTTGGAGAGGTCCAGTAGTTAATCAGAAGTGTCACAGCCTCTGTGGTAGAGTCAGAGTCAAATTCTCCTTCCTGAACTCAGAGTTTACAGCATTATGTGATTGCGTCCTCTGCTTAACTTAGGAAGACCCATAAAAGAAAGCTTGTCCTAGAAATGGTTTTGAATGGAAATAAAAAACAATGGCATGCAGCTGGACATCTGCCCAGATGGTTCGGGTCAGTGCTCTGTACAATAAAGAGTTTTGTGGTCCTGACAGCCGAGAAAAGGAAAACAAATGTATGTATCTATCAAAGGATAGATCTATATTTAATCACATGAAAAGGGTCAATCTCCTTCAAAAGACCTGCAAACAAAGTATAGCAAGATAACCATACTCTACCTAATTGATAAGCAAAACGAGTTAGAGGTGGGTAAACTGGTGTCCAACCTTGGACAGGTTCTCTCAGGATTACATATTCACATACTCTGATTGAGCACTTCCCCTGTAGGAATTCCATCAGATGTAAACAGTTTGCAGACAGGCCTGACATTGCCTCTGGAAGGCTAGCCATTGCAGTGTTGCTTTAATAGCAAAAGAGGGAATACACTTGTGTCCCATCAAGTGGACTAAGTGATAAATCATGGTCCAATCATATAATAGAATACTACACAGCTGCCAAAAAGAATGATAAAGCTTTTTATGTACTGATAAGGAAATATCTCCAGGATTCATTAAGAAAAAAGAAAAAAGCAAGCTGGAAATCATTGTGTGTAGTATGCTCCCATTTCTGTATAAACAGCGGAGTGTGAAATAAGTCTGTTATTCTGTGCTGTGTTAACAAGGGGGGATGGGAGACTGGCTCAAGAAATGAGGAACAGGGGCGCCTGGGTGGCTCAGTTGGTTAAGCGACTGCTTTCGGCTCAGGTCATGATCCTGGAGTCCCTGGATCGAGTCCCACATCGGGCTCCCTGCTCGGCAGGGAGCCTGCTTCTCCCTCTGACCCTCCTCCCTCTCATGCTCTCTGTCTCTCATTCTCTCTGTCTCAAATAAATAAATAAAATCTTTAAAAAAAAAAAAAAAGAAATGAGGAACAGGAGGGAGACTTTTCGTTTTATACCTTTTTATACATAAAAAAATTATGTGGATTACCTACTTCAGGGGAAGAAAGACTAGTTTAAGACCTGGTGCATATCTGTGCATAAATGAGTAAAAATCAAGAGAATTTAGGATCCTGACTTGGCAGAGATCTTCCAAAGAATGAATGAACTACATTAACTTGTTCAAAGGAGAAAAGTTACAATTAAGGCTGTAAATAAAGTAGTATTTATAATGCAGAGAAAATTTGATATTTTGACATTTTCTGTAAGTATGAGTGAGGCTTCTATATTATTAATCTGTAATGTGAAAGTGGGTAATGTGAAAATAACAACTCATTTTTGTGAGCTCACCCATCAGACACTTTGAATAACGGCATGACCCTGGCATGTCATTAACACTTTCAGTCTTTTTGTCAAAAATCGAGGCAGGTGGCTCATCTCTCTAAAGTCTCTTCCGGATTTAGCATACCAGCCAAAACTCCATGGAATAATAGGTGCGTACAAAATCAGTATGCCTGTATATTAGGAAGACTTTTTTTTTTTTTTTTTTAAGATTTTATTTATTTATTTGAGAGAGAGAGAATGAGAGCGAGCACATGAGAGGGGGGAGGGTCAGAGGGAGAAGCAGACTCCCTGCAGAGCAGGGAGCCCGATGCGGGACTCGATCCCGGGACTCCAGGATCATGACCTGAGCCGAAGGCAGTCGCTTAACCAACTGAGCCACCCAGGCGCCCAGACTTTTTTTTTTTACTGGAAAAGTCATGTATGAAAACTTCATGTTTACCAAGAATTCATTTAGTACCCCTTGTACTAGTTACTGTGCTAGGCTCAGCGAATCCCAGCAGCAAATATGCTGCAACATGTTCTTTGGCTCAAAGCATACATGCAGTTTTGTGGAGAAGGCAGACATAGCACCAATCTTCTTCCTGTAAAGTAAGTACTCAGGTGACAGGGCTGTAGGAACATTTAACAGGTGTGGGCCCATTCTTGACACTATTTTTAGAGGAAACTTAAAAAATTTAAGAGAGAGAGCATGCCTGCACACGTGTGCGCGCGTGCACAGACACACACACGTGTGCAAGTGGGGGGAGGGGCAGAGAGGGAGAGGACCTCCAGCAGACTTCCCGCTGAGCCCAGAACCCACTCCAGGGTTCCACCTCACCACCCTGAGATCATGACCTGAGTCTAAACAAGAGTCAGTCACCTAACTTCCTGAGCCACCCCGGCTCCCCTAGTGGAAACTTTTATTTTGCTTAATCTGTTTCTTCTGGTATTTTTGTACATGTGCCTGAACAATGCCTTACTGTTCTTTCTTGATTTATAAGCTTTAGATAACTTATACTGAGTTCTCGTTATGGTAGATGAGGACTTAGCTATTTTATACCTCTTCCCACTTACCTTTACTCATCCAGCCAATACAATTGTTGTAAGTTTGGAATTAAATCAAAAGCCAATCTTTAGATTCTTATGAAATACAATTTTGGTTTCACGAACACAACACACTAGCTTCTCTGTCTTCCTTATGACAAGTAGCACAGATGGCAATGCGAGAAACAATGTGGAAATGGCATTCGAGTGCCCTCACAGATAGTGGTTTCATGTAATTTCTAAAGATATATGTTAGAAATTTGTGCTTTATTCTTTGTATTAAATTTATACAAAGCATGGATACTACCTTAGTGGCAGATGATAATTTTTTATAATTGCCATGCTTCTTATGACAAAGAATGAAATACTGAGTTTTCTGTTTTATTAACTGGGACAGGTTAGGTGAGATGTAAATTCTCAGCCTTTTATTGTCTTGTCAGATCACCGAGGAGTATACCCTGGCTGGAGGGGTGGCATTGTGCTCTATTAGTCTAAACTGGAAATGTGTACTGTAATAATTTTTATTATTTCATTGTTCTGGGAAGGCAAATAAGGATCTCATTCGGCAATATTGTATACATTATGATACAAAGGATACCATTATGTAATTGTAGTATTAGTATTTTGTAATTTGTCTATTCTGAATTCATTTCCACTAACTTGCATTTGTTTGCTTTTTGAAATCAACTACAATACTTTGTATTTTTTTGTCCTTTTAATAGAAATATAGGCTTTTGTAAAACAGGTATGAAATTATAAAATCAAAAAGAAAAAAAGTACAACTCATAACCCTACCCACTCAGACAAATACTATTCTTTCAGACTATTTCCTATGTGCATTTCCACATATATGCATATTTTTTACAAAAAGTGAAAGGTCTCTTCAGGATTTTGAACTTTATTTTTTTTTCACTCAACAAGGATGCTTTAACATTTTCTACAATAGTATATATATTTATACAAATTATAAAAAATTCTAAATTTAGTTTTTTAAAAAAAACTTTAATTTTCAGAATTCAGTTTGAATATCTAAATGTGCCTCTGCTTGTATAGGGTTTGCATTTGAATGGGAGAGGGTAGAAAATTAACAAATTCTATAATATATAATGTGCCCTGAAGTACAATAAAACATGGTGAGGGAATGGGACATGATGGAGATAATGAGTCTGGAGTAAGGTGTAGATAGAATGGTCATGAAAGGCCCCCCCCCTTTTTTTTTTTTTGCATAACATTTGAGCAAAGACGTGGATGATACTTGGGAGTGGGACAGAAATCTGAGAAAAGAACTTTCCAGACAGAGGGAACAGCTAGTTCCAGGGCCCTGGGGCAGGTCATGTTGGCACAGATGCCAGAGTGAGCAGAGACAACAGAATGGAAGGGAGAGCAGCTGTCAGTGACATGAGGAAGGGAGTCGGGGGCCAGAGGAGGTAGGCCAAGGTAGGGAGTTGAGATGTTTCCTTCTTGAAAGTATCATTTGGGTGCAAGTTTATATGTGCGTGTGTGTGTGTTTATATATTCTCACAAAGATTGTTGGTTTATTGATGTCTGGAAGAATTTGCAGTGAGAAAGAATTTGAGTTGGAGGTTGGAAGTGAGGTCAGCCTTGGTCGGGCTCCGGGAAGGCACAGTCTCGTCTGTCCTTGGATCTCCAGTGCCCCTTCCTTAGGACAATTTGATGAATACTGCATGAATGGGTGCCCATTTTAGAGGGCAGCCAGAACACTGTTTTGAGTTCATGTCACAGCAAAAGATTGAGGGTGTTGATTCGTGTGAAGTAGGTCATAAATGTTCAGAATCTGAAGGGTATGGGGTAGAGGACTTTGGGAGAGGAGAGCAGTTACTGGTGTCACCTATCAACAGCTCAGGTACACATCAAACATAGCAACGTTCTCTCTAGCCTGTGATTGAACTGCAATTATGGGTCTTGTTTTGGGGGCGTGGGATGGGGGACAGGAAGTAAATCAGCTTCCAAGTGGATACATAAATTACAGAAGGCTGACATGATGGGGGAAGGACTGTCAGAAGAGTCTAAGATTGCAAAGCAGCAGAGCTTCATAAACCTGTCTATTACCTTTCCTCCCTTCTCCCAGTTTTTCTCCAAAGAGTTCTGAAATTCAAATGCCAGATGTTTGAGCTAAAATACTTGCTGTTCAACTGCCTTAAAATTGCAGCTTTTAGTTACCTTTTAATTTAAAGCCCAGAAATAGTGCCATAACCACCTGTTTTATATTCTGTTAATGGTCACTTAAAAAATACAAGTACTAGTCTACTGCTGGCAGTCACTGTTTATGAATGGACAGTTTTCCAGATGGCTGTTTGTAAATCGTCAGTGTGGAACTCTGTCCCCATAGAAGCAGGGTTGGAAGCAGGCCACTCTAGGCCCATGCACAGAAGTCAGTTTAATCCATAACGTGCCTGCAGTATAATATTGAACAAAGAGAGCCTCTAGGCTGGTCGTGTGAAGCTGTGTTTGTAAGAAAAAATTCCAAGGTAGTGTAGATGCCCCCAAAGTAGCAGCATACCCTTTGAAGGTTTGTGGGGATAAAAGCCCATACTGTATTTAAGGACCCAAATGCGGGCTGAGAGGGTGGAGTCTCAGGGAATACAGGACAGGCCCAGAGGTGGCCTCAGTAGGTTGGAAATAAGGACTGTACAAGTTTCTGTCTCTTTCTCAGAATGTCCTGGTATTAATTTTGATACTGAGTTGGTTTCTTGGTCAGAGTCTCTCTGTTCCTTCACCATACAAAACTTCAAGTTTGGTCTACCTGTTTCCTTTTCCATTCGTCCTACCACTGGAGAATCATATGGGATTTTAGATCTGGCAGAGAGCTGGTCTGACACTTTCATTTTACATATTTGAAAAATCAGATCCAGAAAGGTGCATTTTGAGTGAAGTGACCTTTGTCCCTAAGGTCTGTCCCTGAAATAGACATAAGTCCATTTTGCAAAGCACTTCGCTACTAATGACAACAAGAAAGGGTGTGGATAGGTAAAAGACCCCTTCTTGTTCTATATTATTTTTTCATTTAGTTCTCCATGGTAAAGTCACACCTGGAGGACTGAGTATGATTTGATCACATTTCAAAGGAAGGCCAGATTCTGGCTGCTCCTAGAGTTTCATCAAAGGAATGGTGTCAAGTAGGCTCTGAGGTGAGGAACAACATGCCAGGCAGGAGGCCTGATGGAGTCTGGTGGAGAGGGTGATGCTGTTTAGCAGACCAGAAGAGTTTTAGGTTAGTGGTGGAAGAGAAAACAATAGATATGCCTTGACTCTCTTTCCCTGTCCTCAGTGCTGCTGGTTCCTCTATTGTAGACCATACGTCATACAATGGAAGTGAAAATCAGAGTGGGAAGATGATTTCCGGCTGCACCAGGCTGAGTGGGATGAAGGGGATGGAGAGAAGGGAAATTCTTCATTTCCCTAGGGACAGTGAATCTGGGGGACTGGTCAGATGTATATGGTGTTCCCAAATTGGGGACTATGTTTTATTAAGTGGCTTTGTGTTTAGAGATGGTCAGAATTACTGCCAGTGATGTCTCTAACACCAAACATTGCCTCCTTTCTAAAAATGGCAAGAAATAATAGACTTCTGCATCTGTAGAGAATGGGCAAGCCTCCAGAAGACAGTTATGTAAGCTGTATTCAGTTCTTTAACATTTCCAGATTTTTCTGATCCAGCCCCAGGAATGATGTGTGAGAGAAAAGGCAGAGTAAGAGGCAATGCCCAGCAGCTGTGCTCCAGGAGGGAGAGGAGTGGACAGCCTTACTCTCCCTCACTGTGTCTCCACCCTGTCCTCCTAGTCTGTGTGCTGTCCCTGAGTGTCTATCTGTTGACCATCTAGGAAGTTGCATTCTTACCATGGGAGGAACTGAATCTGGGAGAGGGCCAGCAGCATCCCTTGTGCTTTAGTCTGTGGTATACACCGAAAGAGGGTTTGTTTTTTCTTGTTGGTCCCACTGTGGACTTGCGATGCTCAGCATGCTCATTAGGGCAACAGCTTTTTGCTGGGGCCAGGAGCTCTGCAGGGCCTGGGTGTTGGAAAACCGGCAATGTTTTACATGACTGAGTTTTCTACATAATGGATACCTACCTTTATCAACACTTAACAAATTTAAATAATGTTAAGTGGAGATCTCTCAGACTAGATCATTCCCTTCCTTATACAACTCTCAGTTGTTGGCTTCTGCTGAACAGAAGGCTCTCAGACCATTGTTTATCAAGAGTGTGGTCAGAAGGCCACCTGCTTCAGAACAACCTTGGGAAGGGGGAGTCGGTTATTGAAGTGCATATTCCTAGGACCCAACTGGAGTCCTTGACAATTAGGCACATACATTTGCTTTATAAATATGCTTTATAATATGATTGCCCAGCTGATTGTGGTGCATCTATGTAGGGATTCTGAAGGAGTGAGGGCAAGGATTTCATGTGGTGTGTTGATTGCACCCTAGCACCAAGAACAGTGCCTGGCACTTAAAGGGGACTTAAAAACAGAGGGGGCAGTACTTACCCAGTGAGTGAGTGTGTTCTTGTGCCTAATTTTCTGCTGCTTATTTGCTATGGGTTGGGGAACCTTGTTATAATTTAATAAAAAATAAGAGTATAAGATACATTGACAGGATAGGGGCTTTCCTCTTTGTAAATTATTTGAACTCTAGAATGTTAATGTGCTCCATTTTTTTCTTGGCCCAGAGATTTTAGTTTGTCTGGAAAGTAAACAGTTAATGGCTACATGTTGGATTCCTGGTTTTCAGGTAGGGTCTAAATAAGTTGCTTCAAAAATGAGGAACTTCAGTGTTACTTTGACCTTGATATTTATCTGGGCTGTTTTGAAGGATTAATTTCCAGAGTTCTGTTAGCTAACTAAGATGAGGCTATTTAGAAATGCAAGGTATTCTTACTTGCCTACGTGTGGTTATGAGTCCTGTCCCTCACCCCTAGCCATGAGCAAAATGTGTGCTTTCTAAAAATACTGCTGTTGAACTATTCCCAAGTCTCAAAGGGGGTTAAATTGTGAAAGAACAATAAGAACAGATTGTCAACTTTCATAAGGTTTGAGATCATCTGAATTTGAACATGTTTCTCTTTCCCGCATATATTAAAGAGTCTGAGAATACTATTTCAAGCCTTTTGAGTCTTTTCTGTTATTTTTTTTTTTAACTAAGCAGACATCTAAGTCCAGTGTTTTCAGTATTTTCATCTACTCTGTTTTGTTTTTGTGTGTGTTTTGCATTGCATTGTTTCCAAAGGAACACTTTTTTGATTAAGCAGGCACAAATGGAGAAACTGTCTGATATATATATATTTTTAATTTAACAAATATTTGAGCACCAGGCACAGTGCTCAGCTCTGGGATACAGACATGAATGATAAAATTTCTGAATTTGAGTTCAAATTCTAGTTAGATAGCTTGATGTTATGGTAAAGAGCAGGAATGTGTGAGCGGTATCACTGGGTTCAATAAGAACTCCCCCCCCCCAAAAAAAAACAAAGATTAAGCTAGGACTAAATTGTAAAGGATTAAGAGTTGGGCAAGGTGTCAAAGGATGTTGCAGGCAGGCAAAAGAAAGTGGTTTGTTGGCATATTCTGAGAATGTGAAGTGGTTCTATGTGGCAGGTGTATCTTGGGCCACGTGAATAACTTTATATATCCTAAGGACTCTTCATTTTATTCATCAACTGATAGAGATTTACTGAAGGGATTTTTAAACTGGAAAGTGGGATCAGATTAACAATCATTTTGACGGGAAGTAGGGGTTGAAACAGAGCAATTCTGAAGATGCCAGAGATCAATTAAGAAGGACTCTTTACTAAACTAGAAAAGAGGTGGGGAAAGCTTTAATTGAAACTAGATTTTTATAGCTAAGCCAGAATTTTTAAAATGTGTTGTTTACTTTAGAACTCAACACATTTTCAAATTTTGGTTTAGCAGTAAGATTCATGAGACTTAAACATAGGCTGTAAGTTTTAGAAAGTTTTATGAAGTGTCAAATATTCTTTTGTTTTCAGCTTTACATTCTTCAGTTGTTTGCTCAATATGGAATTCTTGTGTGCCGACATACAACTATATTTTTCTGGCATTTTTGTGTGTGTTTGTGTAGAGTGGATATGATTATAGCTAATTGAAAATACTGATATCTGCGTTGATCCCATAAACCTGGAGCTACATTTTCTACAGAGGTTTTGTATTGGAAAGGAAACTTACACCATTTTCATTTCCAATCTCACTAAGGCAGTAAGTTTACAGAAAGCGCTGTAAACACTCTTAAGTAGAATTTCAGGAATCTTGAACAAGAACTAGGAGACTAAAATATTTGTATGTTTAGTTTTTAGGTGGGTCATTCAAAATAGGTTGTAGTTAGAGAATATACTTATAAAATCATTAAGATCAGTACTATCCTTGAATATACTCCAAATCCTTATAATGTGCTCTTTTTTACGTGTATTTTGCCGGTCTCTCTCTCTCTTTTTTGTTTTTGAATTGAGCTTAAATAGACCAGTCTTGACATTTAATTTAAAAAACGAATTGTAAACAAACATGACAAAAAATCTAAAATAGAAAATAGAAAATGGAGATAAGAACCCACTCACTTTTAAAGTAGCAGTGTTAGAGACATTCTTATTTTATAGATATATAGATGTATTTGGTTACAATTCTGAATTGTACAATATTTTCCATTTATGTCCCTGATCTTTCGCATGGAATTTTCATGTGTTAAGCAACAGCTCATGTGTTCATCTTCTTTACTTGGTTGCTTTTCCTATTGACATTTAAAAGGCTTATGAGTATGACTGTGTCTTCTGGGTCTGTGTATTTCTGCATAGAGTCTGAGACTTAATGAAATTTTAATTTCATTGTCTTTTCCACATGTTTATGATCTTTCTATCTTTCTGTGTTTTTACCATTACCATTTGTTCCCTGGATAGTCTACATAATTGCACTGGGCTTTATGGATAGAAAACTTAAAAATAGCCTAAATCATGTCTTCTCTTTCTATCCTGTCTAATCTGAGCTATTGAGACCACTCCTTTTCATTCACTCTGCCACCAGCCACCATGATTCCCTGTATTTTCCCACTCTCAGTCATTTGCCTGCTTTATGCTTGTCCCCTGGCTAAGGGCTTCCCAGTGCTAGTAGGACAAAGATCAAGTTCTGAAACGGGTCAGGCAGGTTCTCCATAGTCTGCCAGGCACTACCTCTGGTATCATTCTCATATCTAGCAGAGTTACCTCTGCCAAGTTGTTGCGCTCCAGTCTTAGATTAAAACAAACAAAACATGGTTTCCTGAAAATGCCATATTCTCTATTACCTCCTCCTTTGTACCTCCTCTGTGGGCACTTTACGGAGGAGGCAGAATTGCTGTTCCTTCCTTCCTCTGTGCTCCATAGTATTTTGTTCATATAGCAGCTGTAGCTTTTCTCAAACTATATTCTTAGTTTGTGTATCAGTCTCCCCTACTAGACTGAGTTTTACAAAGACCCTGACCTACTTGTTCCCACATCCTCAAGGCCAAGGGCAATCTCTGGAGCATGGCAGGCAGTCATGATAATCTTTAGTGGGGGAGCTGTTCAATTTGTCTAGCATTACAAAAGTATGACAACAAGATAATGTATAAACATAGAAATATAAAATTTTGTATTTGAAATGTATGTGTGCCCAATAGGAAGCATAGTTTATTATGACATCTCATAAGGCATCTGTGAAGGTATTCTAGACAAGACAATTAAAGGTGACAGTCTGGAAAATCAGGTTCTTAAGGTGCCATCTGGGACACATTTGGGGCTAGATAAGCCTGCATCTACGTTTGCGTATTCCCAAAGTTCACTAGATGATCCTGTATGTTGATAAAGACTTGCTGAGGAGAAATATATTCTATTCGTATAGTACGAATATGGGCATTAAAAAAAGATCAGGCTATGGAGAATCTTAATATAAATAAAATCGTAGAGTGTTAGTCATTTCCAAGATTGTGAGAGTTGTACACTGTTGCTTCTTTGTTCAGGTGCATCATCGCTGTGATGCTGATTATCAACATAAGAAAATGTAGCACATAATAGGATCACAAAAATTTGAGGCCTGGATGAGTATTTTTGAATGTGTTTTCAAGTGTAGAGATTCAAGTCAACATATTCTTTTACATTTTGTACATGAATCTTTTGAGAATTGCGTATAAAAGACCTTGCAATTTTTACTTTAAACTCAGAAACTATGATTTTAGTAATTCTTTTAATTTTGAAGAAACTGTGGTTTTTTATTTTTCAGTGTTGAAAATGAGCCCATGAGCACAAGTCAGAAAAAGGATAATGTACTTTCATCAGAAGCATTAAAGGTATAGTTTTAAATTAATATATTAAGCAAATATTTCTCTTAATTTCTGTTCCTACTTCTTTTAGATTCTGTCATCTCATTTTACATTTCAAAAGCAGTGCTGTATTATTTATGTGGAAATCCAGCCCAGCTCTGTTGGATGTAGTATTTAGGTGGGATGCGGTGAGGGGAGAGGGGCACTGGGGAGAGTTTGAGAGGGGTGTTCTTATCCCAGCTTTGCCACTAACCAGCTGTGGGGCCTTCAGCTGATGCATTTAATGTCTTTGTCCTTAGTTTTCTAATCTGTGAATTGGATTGCCTGACTTCCATAGTTTCTTTTCCCTAGGATGTTCTTTATGTTGTGTTTTATCAAATGCTGATGACATTTAATAGTGCTTTTGGAAGTTAATAACATGTTCTTAGTGTGTGATGGATATTTTTGGTCAGCTCACATATGAACCAGATTTCCTTGCTTCTACAGGACAAGCATGAAAAGTGTATAAGCTACACACCTCCCTAGGTAGTTACTGATAAGTGTGGTTAAAAATCCTTGAACATCGGGGTGCCTGTGTAGCTCAGTTGAGCATCCATCTCTTGATTTTGGCACAGGTCATGATTTGAAGATCCTGGGATGGAGCCCCGCATCAGCCTCCCTACTCAGGGGGGAATCTGCTTGAGGATTCTCTCTCTCTCCCTCTGCCCCTCCTCCCACTTGCTTTCTCTCTCTCTCTCCCCCCTCCCTTCCTCTCTCCAAAATAAATAAATGTTGTTTTTTTTTTAAAATATTTTATTTATTTATTTGACAGAGACACAGTGAGAGAGGGAACACAAACAGGGGGAGTAGGAGAGGGAGAAGCAGGCTTCCCGTGGAGCAGCGAGCCCGATGTGGAGCTTGATCCCAGGACCCTGGGATCATGACCTGAGCCAAAGGCAGACGCCCAATGACTGAGCCACCCAGGCTCCCCTAAAATAAAATAAATGTTTAAAAAAAATCCTTGAAAATCACTGAACCTTGTAACATTTCTTTTTACTCATAAGTGATTTTCTAGAACCTGAATGTTTGTGTTGTTCAGTGATGTGATGCCAGGTATGTGATCAAGCTTTTGTAGCTGTCCCACAGTCATGGAGTTTGGTCTCATCAATTTTCTTTTCACATGATTTGTGACAATCCGTAAAGCAGAATGCTTGTGCTTTCCATGAATTTCAGAGTAAATTAGCTTGGTCAATGGAGGGAAAAAAGTCATCTGAATTCTTCATTACCAATAAGGGGACTCTTAAACATTATATAAAGTCCAAAGGCATTAGATATGGTGACGATAAAGCTGTTTTCATTGTTCCCCCATCATAATAAACAATATAAATATTTTTTGAGAGAAAATATCAGGATCTGATTTTTTTTTAACTTTATCGAAAGAAAAAAATCAGGATCACCTTGCTTTCCTTATCTATCTTCGTTCCTTTGTGAGTTTGGCTATTAAATCCTGCTTTCAGGGATACCTGGGTTGCTCACTCGTTTAAACATCTGCCTTCGGCTCAGGTCGTGTCTGAGAGTCCTGGAATCAAGCCCTGCCTCAAGTTCCCTGCTCAGTGGGGAGTCTGCTTCTCCCTCTCCCCGTGTCCCCCATGCTCTCTCTCAAGTAAATAAATAAAATTTTAAAAAAAATCCTGCTTTCAGGTTTTACAACATTTCTACCTACTCTTTTCCTGTCAACTCAGCCAACTGTTAGCCAGCCTACTGGTTTACCACTGCAAGGGCTCTGTAGCTTTCTTCTTCTCTTCCTTCAGTTTTTGCATGTCTTCAGTTGCCTTAACTTCAAGACTTCTAATGGTATATATGCAGCCTTGCTCTTGAGTTGTTTTACAGGAAGTATTTTCTTTTGAGATCTCAAACTTTGAGGTTTCTTTGGCTACTAACTCCTTCACTCCATCTCCTAATCCCTCACTGCCTCCATACCTGTCTTGACCTTCACCAAACATTCCTGCTATCCTTGCTGCCTTCCCCTCAGAGGCTCCACTTGTTTCCCCACTTGACCTGTAATTGATGCTGTACTACTCCAGCTATAATCTCACTCAAAAAAACCCCACAAAAAACCTTCAGCCTTCAGATTTGGCCTTTCCTGTAGTCCTACTTTGTACCTGCAGAGATTGTTCCAGAAAGTCACACATTTGTAGATGCGGTGAATATGTACATTGGGCAGATACGTTGGCTGGGCCTCCATGGTTAGTCTTTTCTATCCATTCTTAATATCTTGGTTTGAGTGCCCAGGATAATTTCTATTTGGGATCTGGGTCCCCAGTTAGATATGGCTCATAGTCATGAGATTGTTTCTCTTAGGATTTGAGACCCGTTAGATTACTTATACGTGGGCAGTGCAGTTAGAGAGTAATAGAGAGTGCACCATGGTGCTCTCCCTGCGGTGGCCTGAGCATTTGGCCCTTGTAATTATTGCTTTACCTTCCAGAAGCTATTAGTAAGATTTCTTCAACCTAGCCACACAGGCCCAGTGGTTTAGATACCTGTTGCCACGCATCAGAAATATATATATTTTGATAACACCAATAGTCAGCACCATACCTTGTGGGGGAAAACAGGTTAGAACAATATTGATGATCCTGTTATTCTAAATGGTCTCAATTTAAGTATTTTCGTTAGGAATGGAATAAAATATGCATTTGTTTTCTGATGAATAGTTTTCTGAAGCAGCACTCCACTCTAATGTGACATTTGTTACCATGCTTCCATCTTGTTAATCTGAATTTTATGATAATGCCTTCTGTGATAAGAAAAAATATGCAGCATTTTTCCTGGTGAGTCTGAAATGTAACAGATTTATGAATAATAAATGTTCTTATCCATTTCTTTTTGTGAGTATTTGACTTTGAGATGCCAAATCAAGATGTTGACGATTGTTTGGTTTTAAGTTTAAGCTACAAAAATTAATTATATTTTTCAAACAACTAAAGACTATAGAAGCTTTATATTATCTTTGGACATCATTATATTATTTATCACTTAGATGCTATACAAGGTTTGCTGTTTTGCTAACATTGGTAGCCATTTCTAATGCTAGCATTTATCATTCCACTGATAAATTTCTTTTATATGAATTAGGTTCTTATATCTAGCTGGCAAAACTTCCAGATATTTAGTTCGTATTCTACCTTCGTTTTTCTTTGGGGTCTACAATTTTGTCTTGTAGCCTTAGACACTTGGTCCTGTTGCATTCACGTCTACTGTTATTTAAAAGAGCAGGAAGTCATGTTCTAATTCCCTGCTGCCATCTACCTACTTCAGAGGAATTTTCATCCCTTTTTGTCTTTCAAGGATAAACTCCCGAAAGCCCCCTGCTTTGGTTTTGATCTGGTTTTGGTCCCCCTGGTTTTGGACTCTTATTTCCTGCCTTCTCTTAGACCTTGCCTTGACTATCCATCCCTCCATCTTCACTGGCTTCTTTTTCTTTTCTGAAACACAGTTGTTTTGGGAGGCACCTGGGTGGCACAGTCAGTTAAGCATCCTACTCTTGATTTTGGCTCAAGTCATGATCTCAGGGTTGTGAGATCGAGCCCCATGTCGGACTCTGTGCTGGGCATGGAGCCCGCTTAAGATTCCCTCTATCCCCCTTGGCCCCTCCCACCTCCCTCTCTCTCCCCCTCTAAAAAATAAACACACAAAACAGACTTTTTTTTTCCCCTTTGGTGGATCTGGTTTCCTTTCAATCTATCATTTCACGTCACTCCCAATCACTGTTTAATTCTTAATCCTTTCTAATTTGATTCTTGTCTCTTCTCTAGTTCCCTCAGACATGGGAAACTTAGTACTGTGCCTGGTACATGTGTCATAAGTGCTCAGTAAGTAGTTAAATGAGTAAAAGTCATTCCATGAAACCAGTGATCTCTTGCTAATCGCAGTCAATAGTCTTTTCTTAGTTCTTATTTTATTTAACCAGTTGAGACACTTGATTTTCCAGATCTTGTCTTCTTTCCACAGATTTGCTTTTTTATCTTTTTTTCCATTAATATTGTACTTCATTGCAATTCTTGCCTCTGGCTATTTCCTTCTGACTTTCTGGCCAAATTACTTTTCATATAGATGTTTCTCAAAGTCCTCAGTTGTCTTCAATGTCTGTCTTCCAAAGTAGTATCTTTCAATCGTATTGCTTCATTTTTTGGCTCTCAGATCTCTACTTGACATCCCTTTTGAACTCTAAGCTTGATTGTTGGGGTTCCAGACATTTCTGTATGGATGGCCTTTGGTACTTCAAATTTAGTCTGCCCAAAAGTCTCAGTATCTTCAGAGATGTTCTCTCTAGATGTATTTAGTTGAGAGGTGGAGGTGGTGGGAGGTAGGGAGGATCGTTTAATTGCTTGGGATGGGAGAAGAGCCCTGGGTTCAGGTATTCCATCTGGAGATTTTCTTTTTTCTTTTTCTTTAAGATTTTATTTATTTGACAGAGAGAGACACAGTGAGAGAGGGAACACAAGCAGGAAGAGTGGGAGAGGGAGACACAAGCAGGGGGAGTCTCCAGGAGAGGGAGAAGCAGGCTGTCCGCTGAGCAGGGAGCCCAATATGGGGTTCCATCCCAGGACCCTGAGATCATGACCTGAGCCGAAGGCAGACACTTAACAACTGAGCCACCCAGGCACACCCAATCTGGAGATTTTCAGCCAAACTCTTTACTTTTAATCCCACTGCCCTAAGTGGTACCTAGTGTCTTCAAAACCTGAACTTTTTCAGGCTGTCTATGGAGTAGATTGTGTCCCTCATGATCAGAGTTCCCCCTTGCAGCCACTTGGGTAGAAGCTTCCTGTGGTGAGTTACTCTGCCTCCATCCGCCTTTGCCTTCTAAAACTTTTTTGAAATCTCTTAATCTGCTCATATGTACTCTCTTACTCTCTTTGTATTTATAACTGAAACTGTTCCTTTACTGTCATTTTAGAATGTTTTGTACAAGAGAAGCAATCAATATGTGTGGCTCGTCAACAGTGTTAATTGGAATTTTTATCTCTTTTTATAGTTGAAGAAAGTGAATCTCAGAGATTCACTTCAGAAAACCCACACTGTTAGTGAGAGGAGACAAGACAATTCAGATGCAGTTCTGTATAATGCTTCCCGTTTGTGAATTTAATTTATAAGGTATATTCATAAACTAAATTTACCAAAAAGAAATCTTATTAAAAAAATTAAAAGAGCTATGCACTAAGTCTCTTTTCAGAAATGATTCATGAGCTAAATAAAATGAATTAAACCTGGACCATAGGTTATAGATTCTCCAACCCAGACCTCAATAATTTGATGATTTTTAGGCTTGTTCTCAGTAGCTTGACATCTGCTTTTTATAAAATTTAACTTTTGTCCCATTTTAGAATTGTTGCTTATAACTAATCATACAATTTTGATGAAGGTTCTGGAGTGGTTTTCAAGAGGCAGTGGTTGATAGATGCCTTTGATGTTCTATGAATAATCAAGGAGTATCAGTCTAGTGCGTATTATTTTTATTTATGATTTATAACACTTATTTTTAGTTTTACAAGTAAATCATTTACAACAAAGATCCGTACATTTTTAACTATTGCCTCTGTTTACTGATAGGTAAAGATGGAAAAATTATAGCTCAAGAATATCTTACTGAAGAAAAAGTCATTGTTTTTTATATTAATTTTATATTGAATGTACAGTGCTGTTTAGTAAGATGGATATATTAAATTTATACATCTGTTCATATTTTGGTTTGTGTAACTCTTCTTTCCTTATTGGTTTTTTCAACTTCCTTTGGCCAAAAGTGAAATGACGGTAAAATTTAAACGCATTAAATGTTTTCTTGGTGGGCGCCTGGGTGGCTCAGTCATTAAGCATCTGCCTTTGGCTCAGGTCCTGGGATGGAGCCCTAAGTCGGGCTCCCTGCTCCTCAGGGAGCCTGCTTCTCCCTTTTCCTTTGCTTCTCTCTCCGTCTGTCTCTCGTGAATAAATAAATAAAATCTTTTTAAAAAAATATTTTCTTGGTTAGGTTAGGGGAAAATTGATTACTGAACTAATTTTTAAATAAATTACGGCCTTAATAAATGCTTGCTATCCTTTTTTCTCAGTGATACAGATAATAGCAGCAGTATGACATCAAATTAATAAAAGATTTTCAAATTTTTCTTTTTCAAATACAGGAACTCTTTAAAAAATTTCAACTTAATCACATTTGGAACCCATTTATAGATTAGCTTTAATTGATAGGAATGTTGATGATTGGAATGAGTGGTCTCATAGTAAGCCACTATTTCTCTGCTTCTGCCAACTATGGGACCCCTTGGAAAAGTTTTAAAATTAACATATGCCGTGATGGAAAGAACAGTCTTTGGAATCAGACAAATCTGGGCCTAAATCCCAGCTTTCCATATGGTAGTTTTGTAATCTTGGAAAATTTACTCAACCTCTTTGAACTTTGGTTTGCTGATCTGTATGGGTGTAGGGGAGGTGTTCAAATCCTATTTCATAGAAGTGTTTTGGAATTAACTGAGATAATGTGTATAGCACTACACGATGCCAGACACAACACAGGTACTCAGGGAAAGAGGTGCCTTCTTGCCATATAAAGTCTGGCTAAACCTTAGAAAGAACTCTTTTGTTTGAGAATGGTGCTGATTTTTTCTGGGTGCATAGTATAGAAATAACTATTAGAAACATTGATTCTCTATCACATTTGAAAAGAAGGCATACGTGGAGATAGACATATTGAAATTTAGCTAGAAGTCAAAAATTCTTACCCCTTGATTGCTCCTGTAAAGACTGAGTGCTGTCAGAGTGTCTGAAGTAGAGATCCCACTGTGTCACTCTGTGGTCAGATGCCCAAAGGAACTGGCAGGGCTGAAGCCTGTCTGTATGGCTGGGGCTGGTCTGGGGCCTTGATATCTTAGAGTTCCTGGGTGTTTAATGTGTTATAAGGCACCTGGTTTGATTTGCAGCAGCTCATTCTATTGTAGACCTGTAATGGTCCTACTTTGTGGTATGATGGAATACCTTATCAAAATGGAAACAGACTTATGAAAGGTAATGTACATACTCCAGATTTTTGTGAGTACATTTACCTTCATGGGTGCCAGATATTGATTCAAGAACATTAGAGGGGGTTCTGAAAACCTCTCCTAGAAATAAAAACATTTATTATTCTGGCCCAGTGTTTTCATTGGAGAACTCTTTATACCACAACAGAAAGGAGTGGCTTTTCTCCTATCTTATGTCATTTTGTTCCTTTTTTCTTCTGTCCTTACACAACCTGCCCTGGTTGATTTGATTTCTACCTACATCTAAGCCTGTGACATAGCTCACACCTGTCCCTCCAGCCCAACATGTTTTGCTGAGCATCAGGGTAATAGAACCAATTCTTTGATGCACCTTTCCTGCCAGTGTTGCTGGGTATAAGATTTGACACATTCAGAGTTGAACTCAGACTATTTTATCCTAGTTTCCTTCTCTTTCTGTGTTCTCTGTCCTGCTAAAAGGTGCCACCAATTATCCAATCTTGATGTTTGGAAATGATTCTATCATTCTGTCTCCCTCCCCATTGTGCCAGGGACCATCAACAGCCCTTTCTTCCTGTCCATACCCATTGCTACTCTATACTTCAGACTTTTCTCCTTTAGATCAACAGTTTTTACTCCTGTGTTGTTTGTTCTGATACATATGATAGATGACTGTCTTGGGTCACTTATGGTTAAAGGCACTTATTTGGTACACCATATATAACTACATCCCTTTATCAGAGATTACATGGAAATGAAAAACTGAAAGTAGCACCTCAGCTAAAACCTTGATTCTATTCTAGAGCATTTTTAAAAAGTGAAATTTCAGCTTTTTAACTAACTTCAGTAATAAGTTATTTGTGACATCTCAGAACTGATCACAACACTGAGACATGACATAAAAGTTGTAGGTTATTTGTTATGTTAAACAATAACCAGCTTAGAGCAAAATAGTTGAAGGCCAACCTGCTGGCCTGTTCTAACTTTTTAGTGGAAAAATAATGCTGTGATAAAAATGTAATGTTATCTTTCAAGCAAAATTACTTTAACAGTGGGAGTATAAATTGTTCATCTTTGCACCTTACCATTAGTCATGAAATCCATTTGAAAAATTTTGTTCATGCAAATATGTATCAATAGTTTATATGGAATTAGGCATCCCACCACAAATTAAATCCATTATGATGAAGGTAAATAGTAATTTTGATTTAAAATTTTAGCACCACTTAATCTATAGCTAGCTCAAGATATCGGTAATAATCTGATAATAATTATTTTCCTCAAAATTGAGGAAATTTTAACTACTGGTGGTACAGTTTCAAATATTGACAAATTTGCCAAGTAATATGTAGCAACCAGATGTCTTAGGAGAAAATTAACTAGAATTCTCAAGTAAGCAGCTGGTTTTAGTGTATGAGTGCCAGATTTTAGTACCTGTTAATTTAGGTGATAGTCATATTCAGGATGAAATTGTTTTCACCTTGTGGTGACAGGGAAAACAGTGTGTTAGGAATGTTCACTGAAAGAACATGTACATAGGCGATTTCCATTCTGAAAAAACTTCTGTTGTAATAGAAATTTTCCAGACAGAGAGGGCAAGGGGTAAGTGGTCTCGGCAGTGGGAATAGCATTATTGCAAAGACATTCTGTAGGAGAGAGAGAGAGGAGAAGAGAGATGGGGAGAGAATGAATGAGGGTGGATATGATGACATTAGGTATTTGGAAGCATTGTGAGTGGCAGGAGATGAAATTGGAGAAAGTTACAGGGGGCTAGACCCACCAACACCTTGAATGCCATGCTTGAGAGGTTGGATTTTATCCTGACAGCAGTGCCGTGATAGTGATTAAAGGCCTTTAGGGATGACCAGATTTGAATTATAAAAGATTGCTCTATTTTTTTTCTGGAGAATGGACTGGGGACAGTGCAAGCAAGGAAACAGGTGATGTTTTTGTCTGACTTTTAAACAAGCGGAAGTATTAAGATTTGCAGAAAATGAAAGAATGGAGACAAAGCATGAACACATTCAGTATTGGATGTATTGAGCTTGAGGTTCCAGTGAAGTACCCAGGTGTATATGGATGCCTGATTGATAGTTGAACATCCTGTCTGAGCTGCAAGTCAAAATCTGGGAATCATCTGATTAATCTGTGGGAAATGAAGCCTCGTAAAGAAGATCATGAAGAAAAAGCAGGCCCAGGCTGGAAATTGGAGAAATATGTTCTGTAAGGGATGGCTAGAATAATGTGAGATGGAGAAAGTGTTTGAGAGGAAGAAGGAAAATCTCAGAGTAATGTCATGGAAGAAAATGGAAGATTGGTTATCAGGAAGAGATTCAGTCTCACATTCTGCAGATGCACCATGTAAGAAGTGTATTGAATTAGCAAGTGGGACAGGGTTTCTTAGAGACTGTGGTCAGCACAACTAGGGAGGAAGTCAGATTGTAAGGGCTTAGAGAGTGGTTGGGAGGAAAGGGGAAAGAAGATGGTGAGGGCTGGGAACCCTTTTTTGAGGAGGTTGGTAGTAAAGAGAGGAGAGGGCTATCCTTGTGCATTTACTTTTGAATGGTGGGCTTCCAGAAGGGGCAGATGAGGAACTGTGGTTCCCAAGGAGTCCTCAAGGACTCTGCACTGGTACCCTGGTGAGGGAATTCACCTTGGGAAGAGGAGGAGTCCTTCCTTCGTGATGAGCGTGCTAGTGAGTGAAGGAAGTGTGCCGATGCTGCAGGAGTCAGGGCTATGAGGGAATATCTTCATGAAATAGAGAGTAGTGACATCTGCTGAGCAAGGGGGTAGGATAGTGGAGTGGGTGGGAAAGGTGAAAGAGCTGCTGTGGAAAATAAGGAAAGGTTACAGAGAGATTTCCAGCTGGGGCTGTAAATTTTGAATTGTTCGCAGCCCAGATCTGCATGGTGTGCATATCCTTGTGGTGTGTTAAAACAAGACTCACTCATTTAGTTAGGAAAAGATAACACTGGAATTTTTCTCAGTGGGGATGACCAAGGAATAAAACAGAGACTTTGAGGTTACTGGTTGTATTTGATGGCCGGGTAGAAAAGATAGGAAACTGGGAACTGAAAGGGACAGTGTAGGAGAAGACAGAAGCTATGATGGGGCAGGAGGAGTGGTGTGGTGGGTACACCTGGGACAGTAGAGTAAGACAGCTGGAAGGAGGAGAGGGTGTGCACATGGGGAATACCTGAGATTGAGTTTCAGAGGTGACACAGTTATGGGTGACTCACTAGGGTCAGAGTTAATGGAAGAGGCAAGAAGAGTGGAGGTGAAAGTCACTGGAGTTGAGGGTGTTAAGGAACTGGGAGTCAGGGTGTTCAGAAGGATCATCCTTTCTACGCACAATGAAGGCAGAGTCTGAGGTAGAAAGGATGACCAAGCCAGGTGCTTGAGACTGTAAAGGAAGGGTCACCTGGCTCTTCATTATTTTCCACTCAACAGGCTCTTTGGTGACAGCCTCTATCCTGTGACCTTTTTGACTTTATTCCCTGTGCCACTTACCATGTTGGCACAGCACCTGCCACATGCTCTAGGATACTCGAGGGGGTGACAAACTAATACCAGTTGGACCTGCAAATAAATTCTTACATCATTAGAATGTGGGCTCCATGAAAGCAGGGCTATTGGTGTTTTTTGTTTTTTTGTTTTTTTCCGGTTGCATCTAAACACCTGGGATGGTATCTTGCTCTTACTTACTGAATGAATGAATGAATGATTTTGAGGTTGCGTGGACCCTAACTGCCATTTCAGCTAGTACTTGGTATACCCATTTCAGCCTAGTACTGCATTCCCCAGAGACACTCGTCCAAGTCTTCTCTATTTCGGGAGCCCAAGTCCCAGCTCCACCTGTGTGTTCCTCCTTTGGCTTGCCATCTCTCCTCTCACTTACTGAGGTCAGAGCCACTTGGTGGACCTTGCCCTTTGTCTTCTCTATTTACAGAATTGCTCAGACCTTGGCCACTTCCTTACCTCTTTACCTGGAAGAGGACATGTCCCTAATCCTCTTCAAGGCTAATACTTTCCCTTTATTATTAGAAAAAGTATTAGAGACTCTACTGGTCTCTTTATCTCACCTTATGCTTTTCACTCTGGGACCTGGCATCCTTCTCTCATGTACAGCAGTTACTCTCTTTCCAGTAGGTATAGAGCTGATCCACAAAACAAGAACAAAAAACCATTTATTCTGTCTTAGACCTTAAACTGTCATATTCTGTCTTTTTGTTGTTGTTGTTAAAAAAATTTCTCAAAATATTCCCTTCTATTTACTGACTATTCCTGTTCCCTTGCCTGCCTACTCACAGCTTAACACCTTGAGTTTGGGGCTGTACTCATACATTCCTGAGCTGTTAAGACTATTCATCCTGCATTCCTGGGGCTTCTGTATAGTCCTCATTACTTATTTACTAATCCAACAACTATTGGAGCACCTCTGATTGTCAGACACATTTCCAGATGCTAGAAATACTGCACTGATTGAAATAGACAAAAATCCCTGCACTTGTGGCTTTTACTTTCTAGAGGAAGAAACAGATATTAAATAATGGAAGTGTATATGTGTGTGTGTATTTGGACACCAGCAAGTACAAAGGAGAAAAAGCAGAGAGAGGATATTGGCACTTTCAGAGTGGAGGAATTGACAATTTTGGAGTGACTGGGGAAGCTTTCAGTGAAGAGATGAAGGAGGTGAGGGGAAGTGAGTCATATAGCTATGTAAGGGAAGAAAATCTAAGCAGAGAGAAGAGTCGATGTACATACAGTTCCCGAGGCATGAGTGTGCCCGTTGTTTTTGAAGAACAGTGGGGGAGGATAGTCATCTTTCTAGACCTCACAGTGGCATTTGGCATTTACTCCCCACTGGCTTTTGGAAATAGTCTTTGTCCTTTGCCTTTGGAGACCAGTATTCTGGAGGGATGACTTGGTCTGGTTTTTGCCTTCTCCATCTCTCACTGATTTCTTCTCTAATTTGCACCTCCTTTTAATCTTTTTTTTTCCACTAGAGCCCTTTTCATCCTGCATACACTGTGTATGGCCAAATTGCATTCTTAAACTGCACTTCTGACTACTTTCCAGACATCTCATCTTTACATCAGCAGGGGACCAAAAATTCAGTGTTTGACATCTAAGTAATTTGTTGCCTTACCTCCTCCCATCCCCACAAGATCCTGATCTCACCTCTCCTATTTCCCATATCCATTTTTTACTTTACTCAAATCATTGCCCAATTTAGAAAACTTAATGATCTATGACTTTGTTATCCCTGAGCCTCTGCTTCTATTAGTCATCTTATCCACCTCATTCTCTATTCTGTACCCCAGTCTTCTTCAGCCACACCCCTGCCATGATAAACAGAGTTCATAATTCTCTGTCTTTGTACATAGTATACTGTGTGTCTAGGATGCTCTTCTCACCCTTCAGGAGCAAGCTCAAATGTTACCTCCTCTATGCAGTGGATTCTCTTGTAAGCCCCACACAGTAATAAGCAATGAGTATCTTACTAGACTGTAAGCTCCTTGAAGCTGAAACCATGTCTTACTAATCAGTGTCCCTGATGCTTTTCTGTGCTTCCCTGTATTAGGCACATAGCAAAGAGAGGAGATGGATGGATGAAATTGACCAAGGACATTGCATTATAGCAAATTGAGTGTGAAGGGAAAAAATTTCAAATTCCCCAGTTACATATGCCTTCATCAGTAGCCTTTGTTGTTATATGTGGAACGCCAACATCTTTGAGAGCAACTGGAATTGATGTTTTGTTTGCTTGAATCCTGACTGCTTTCATTCTACTCATTGGAACATTGGCAGGCAGTCCTTTTGGCAGGCAGCATTGGCCCTCGCTTGTGGCAGGCTGAATTTTATTGTTGTTTAGGCTGAGGGGAAAGAGCAGCTGTTTTAGATCAGACTTAAAATTTTAATTATATAAATAAAGAATTTATTGTGTTTACTTTGAATAGCAGTGCTCTTTTCTGCTAGTTTTTGTTCCTAGATTTAGATGCTTTTTTCTTGTTGGGAGTATTTCACTGACACACATTTCTCAGAAGATTATTAGGGAAAAATTAAGAAATGGAGACATCTAAGGACAAAAAGTGCTATTTAGTAAACTGAAGATACAGATTCTGGAATAGCAAAGAAGCTGAAAATAAAGGGAAGGAAAAAAGTGATTTTCAAAAAAAATTTTTTGTATAATTCTAAAAAGGTTAAATCTAGGGGCACTTGGGTGGCTCAGTCGGTTAAGCCTCTGACTCTTGATTCAGCTCACATCATGATCCTCAGGGTCGTGAGATCAAGCCCTATGTGGGGCTCCATGCTCTTGGTGGAGTCTGCTTGTCCGTTTCCCTCTGTTCCTCCCCTGCTCACTCTCTCCTTTCTCTCTCTCTCTCTCAAATACATAAGTAAAATCTTTTTGAAAATAAAGTTAAATGTAAAGGTTTTCACTTGTTTAGCAAAATGTACCTCTTTTGTTTAGAAAGCAGTTTATTGTATTTTGGAAGGAATTGTCAAGTAAAAAATAGCTGAGGCAGTGAAATAAATAGTATTTTTGACAGAAGTCATCTTGAGATTTTATCGATGTCAAAAAAATGTAATCTTCATGTTCTCTTAATATCCCCCCTTTTTTTAAACCATTGCCCCAATTTTATAAGACTCTTGTGAATCTCTGAAGCATTTTAAGAATACTTATGATAGTCTAATGAATAGCCTACGGTTTACTTCCTTCAGATAGCTACCCAGCAAGAGCAGTCATTCATACTAGCTATAGAAGAAAAAGAAATACACTCTTATGTTCATGTTACAGTCTTAGTTCATTTTAACTCAGGAAGAAATGTTGTGGCTGATAATTACAACAAATTAAATGGCATAGTTAAAGGACAAAAAATGTATATCTTCATACACATGAGCATTTTTGAAATGTCAACTAGCATTTCTTTTGCCAAACTGAGAGGCCCTTTATGTGAGGAGAGGACACAGCTAATTTATAGCACATTCTCCCAATAATGAGCACAAGTTTGGAGGGATGAGGTGGAGACAAGTGGGAGTGAGTTGCAGTTGAAACCAGTAAAAGGTGAGACTTTGACTCTGGAAGGTTGGTCATATTCTAAATGTAGAGACTCACGAGTTTTTTAAGCTCCTAACACATAGAAAAATGCTATCTGAATGTTTCCTCAAAAATACCCTCTGACTCTGCAAGTGGAGAACAGACTTTAAATATTGCTTGAAATTAATTACCTGGGCTAATAGGTTCTAAACCTTTTCTCAAGCTTTCATATGCTAAATTGTGTTAGTGGTTAGGGGAACACTCCATTAAAACTATTTTGAATTTGGATTAAAATATGGAACGAGGTAAACAAATAACATTGAAATTATGATGCTCTTGCCTCCTTGAGGATCAGCCTCTTACAAAACTTTGTCATGTGAACTGACAGTGCCCTAAGGTGGTTTTACCTTGCTGTTCTGATCTTTTTTCTGACTCACACTGGAGCTTTTCTTTTAAAAGGACTAGTGAGCATGACATCTGACAGATACTGTCAGACAGGCATTCCTTTTACAAGTAGGTGAGTAGGCATGTTTGGAAGGCAGGCTGAGTTGGCACATGGGCCTAAGGTTAATGAAGCTTCAGGGGAGAGTGTGACAGGGAGTGCCAGCAAACTCTTTGATAGAGCATCTCAGTCTTTGCTCACAGAGAGTACACAGGAGTGTGAGTGTGTTTTATTAGTAACTTCATTATGAGCAGGTAAAACACACCCGTGAAAGTGTTGAACGTCTGCAAGAGTTCGCAGTACTGCACAGGGTTTGCATTAATGCACATCTGAGGATTTTGTGGTTTACCACTAAGGATAGTGGGCTTTTCCTCTGAATTGATAACACCATGTTGCTGTCTTTCCTCATCTTACTGAGAAACAATTTTACACAATGTGGCAGCTTCTTCGTGGGTTAGGACAGTGCTGAAATGAGGTCTATTTAGGTGTTATCTAATGTACAGAGTGCTTGAAAGTACTGTCCATTAGCTCTGAGTAATTAAGGCTAAATTTAAATATGCCTAAAATTTGCCATGATCTGTCCCTTTACTTATCTCTCCCTACACATCCCTCACTCTTCTCATTTTGTACCCTAATCTCCATTCATCTTTAACTTCTTAGAAGCTGGCACATCACTATATAGAGTGGGGGAGGAGGAGGAGAGAGAGCTAGGGAAGGAGGGGGATGC
The DNA here is from genome assembly GCF_011800145.1 of Mirounga leonina. Classification (NCBI taxonomy): domain Eukaryota; kingdom Metazoa; phylum Chordata; class Mammalia; order Carnivora; family Phocidae; genus Mirounga; species Mirounga leonina. The sequence goes on from NW_023270431.1 coordinate 18,745,415, forward strand.
ACAAGCATCACATAGTCACGTAGTACGTGTCCTTCCGAGGGCACTTCTAGGAATCCTCCTCTGCTGTCACTGCCACCAACCCTGGACTGGTTACTCCTGTTCTGGCTTCCCACATGGGCTGTATTCCTCCTTTCATGACGTTTACTATATAGCTTTAAGTTGTGCTGACCGTGCCCTTCACTAGACTCTAAATGGCCGGAGGAATCAGAAGCCATCAGTCTTACTCACAGATGTATCCCTCGCATCTGGCACAAAGCGTGTCATATAAGAAGTTATTAGTCAATTTGTGTGATTTTTTTAAATGATGATGTTTATTATTCTCTATTTCTTTTTCAAAGATTCCCCAAAGTGAGGACAAAAAGAACGATGCTGAGAAGCTAATCACTCCTCCAACGCAGGAAGATTCCAAAAAGCCAAATGACCTTTCCCGTTCCACCTCAGATACCAAAATAGGAGAAAACGATAGACAGCCAAAAGAAAGCTTTTTTCAGTTTCTTGGTAACTTATTCAATATCTCAGGAAAATCATCTCTTGGTGATGCCAAGCAATCTTCTTTCAAAGATGACCATAACAGAACTGAGAAAGATCTACAAAATCCCAGTGACCATCCTGAGGAAGGGGTCAAAAGGGAGAGGGAGATTTTCGGTGGCTCCCTGGGAACCCAGGCGCTTCCAGCAGAAGAACCTGAGTCCAACTCAGCTGAAACATCAGATGCCTTTTCTTTGGATACAACACAGGACAGTGAACAGGAAACCAGTGATTTACTAAAGTAAGTTTACAGTTTACTTAGCCAAAAAAGTGAGGTTTTGGACCTAGCTTTTAAGGCTTAGTTCTCTTATTAATTAAGGGGATTGGAAAAAGTATTCTCTAATGTCCCTGCTACTAGGTTAAAAAAAAATGATTCTGTGTATCATACATATGATCTAGGGCCTTTGGACCTATTTTAAGGGGCAGTACTGATACCTTTTAGGTGCTAACTTTGTTATAGTACAAGATTTATTTCTAATTTAAGACTTCCTTGAATGAGCGTGTTTTCTGTTGTCTGAATTCTTCCTGTATTAGGACAGGCAGTGAGTCAGGATCTGCATTTTGGGAACAAAAATGATTCTTAGGTTTGTATTCACATTTTGTTAATATCTTTTCTTTGTGGAATGAAATTAAAGGGGTTAAAGAAGTTAAATTGACTTCTACTTGTAAAACTGGCCTTGTGATTTGTTTCCACAGCTCTGAGAAACTGAAATCTTGCACAGATGTAAAGATGATTTCACCATCCCTTTTTTCTTTCTTTGACAAACAGGCACCGACTTGTTTTTCTTTTACTCAGATGAGCTAGAAGGATTATTTTCTACGCAGAAAATGTATATAACAATGTTTAGTTCATTATCCATTTTGTGTAACACAGAAGTATTCATTCATAACTAATATTTTATGTTAATTTAACTTCTACCTGTGAATTGTATTATTTGAAGAGGTCATCAGTAATTATATAGTCAGATGTAGATGATAACTTAGAGCTCACTGTGTAGTTGTTTATAGTTTCAGAGTGTCTTCATGTATATATTTTGAGCTAATTCCTCATAGCAAGTTCCAGAAGTAGACACAGACCCACCCTTGTGAGAAAATAAGACCCAGACAGATTTGAGTTTGCCATCATGATGGATGGGGTAGGGCTTGCCCTACCAGATGTCAGTGTGCTGGTAAAGCTACAGAATTTGAAACCATGTCCTACTGATGTAATATTTACTAAACATTTAAGTGGAACAGAATGGATTGTCCAGAAGTAGACCCTTGTATATATGTGATTTGAACCCTTGAATGTGATGGCATTTTTATGTCCTCTTTTTTTTTTTTTTTTGTATTATATAAAGGAGGACTTTGGGAAATTGATGAACAATTTGGAGAAAAAAATAAAAGCTAGACACTTAACTCGTTATACTGAAACAAAATTGAGGAACAAATTTTTTTTTTTTTAAATACAAAACTAAGAGTAGCTAAATGGGAATTATTCTGTGTTGGTGAGAAACAGCTTTCTCTTTTTTTTTTTTTTTTTTTTTCTAGGAAAGTGTCAGGAAAGAGATCAGTAGATTGGATCACTTCTAATTTTCAAACTCCATATGTCAAACAAAATAAACAATGATACCTTATATGGGCAAGTGAGAAAATTAGGTACAAAAAATATCATAGAATGCTTTAACTGATAAACATTTTAGACACTAGCTCAACAATAGAAAAAAAAACAGCAACCAATATAAACAAAAGAAATATTAAGTGCTAATACATAAGTGGAAGAAAGGCTTATTCTCACCAGCAGTCAAGGAAATGCAAACTAAAATGGAATAACCTTTCTCCTATTAAATTGATAACAGTAACAGTAAATGATGATTTTCTGTATTACTCAGAGTTGATAGAGCTGATGCTCCATATACAGTGCTAGGAGTGGAAGTTATAGCTTAGAGCAGCATGTGTCAAGAACCTTAAAAAGCTTGTAGGTTATTTCTAATGATAGACACGAGTGTTTGCTGAAGCATTATTTACAGGAACATCATTAGAAACAAACGTTCAACAGCAGAAAAATGGTTAAATTGGAGTACCTCTCTAATAAAGGATTATCTAAAGTAGTGCTATTTAAAATGTGGTGTTTGGATTAGCATCATCAGCATCACCTGGGAATCATTAGAAATACAAATTATCTGATTAGACCCACTGAATCAGAATCTCTGGGAGTAGGGCCCAGCAGTCTTCTCTAACAACCTCTCCAGATGGCTTTTTGTACCAGAGTATTAAAGTGGTGGGGATTTTGAGGCTGTTGTATGGGAATTAGGTGAATCAGAAAGGTTGTATTTTTTCCTACCCCCCCCCTTTTTTTAAATCCCCCTTTGGTTTTTTTAAATTTTTTTATTTTATTTTTTATTTTATTTTTTATTTATTCATGAGAGTCAGAGAGAGAGATAGAGGCAGCAGCAGAGGGAAAAGCAGGCTCCCCGCCTAGCAGGGAGCCCGATGTGGGACTGGATCCCAGGACCCTGGGATCGTGACCTGAGCCGAAGGCAGACGCTTAACCATCTGAGCCACCCAGGCGTCCCTCCCCCTTTGGTTTTGATTAGTAGGTCAGGTTTATTTCTTTGGTACTAGACAGAAGAAATTGGAAGATGATACTGGGCCTCTTATTTCTTGTTGGAAAAGCCCTCCTTATTAATAGAATAATTACTTGAGGCAATTACCAGAACCAGCTCCACAAAGCCTTTGTCTTGACTGAGAGACAAGCTTCCTCTGGCCCAGCTTCAGAAGTCCTACAAATTATCAGGTGTAGAATTGCAGTTAGTAACTTCCTATTGACATATGTCAACTTGTTGAGGAATTATCGTATAAAAGTTGAATACCATTTTGGTTAACAGTTTATTTTGACAATAGGATTAAGAACTACTTATAACCAATTTTATAAATATATCTGGAGAAGATATTTACTAATAATTTTAAGATTGTATTATTAGTATTAAAGTTGTTTTAGTTCTGTGATATGAATTTACTAAAAGCAAGGATATATTTAATTTTTTATCAAGATCATGAGAATATTCCAAATATAAAATGTTATTTAAAATTAAGATTTGTTGAATCTCTGAAGGTAAGCGTTTTATTCAAGCCCGTGTTAGAACAGCTGGCCAGAAAGCACGCACTTCCCAAGGAAGAAAGTGCTCTGGAGAACAAAAAGTTTTTACAGGGTTATATGCTTTTTTACATCTTGTAAACCTCAAAAGATTATAGATTAGCATATAGACAGGAATCACAGGTTTTAACATCAAGAAATGCAGGGAGTAGGAGCATCGATCAATATCATAAGGTCAAGATGGTTTTTTGATAGGTCACTCATTTATAAAGCAGGTATACAGTGTATGCTTGGTGAGCCATAAATCAGGCTTCTGGATTAAACAAAGTTAACGTACAGTCATGCTGACTTAGAAACCTGAAATGGCCTCTCTCGTATCTCAGGCCTTTGGAGAGTGTTTTCGCTCATCAGAATTTATACTTCTGAAATTAGTAGGAGATTTCAGTGTAATAAAAGATTTCAATTTTTTAATATAAGGAAGAGTGAATTTTCAGGTTTTGCATCATCTTTTTCATGTAAAAATGCCCCTTTTTTCCCTCTATAGATCTTTTACAATCAGTGTATTAAAAAGGGTTAATAATTAGCTTAATTTAGGCAAGTTTATAAAATATTCTGTGCTGTATAATGCTGTCCCATTACTATAATATCAAACATACATTTGAAATCACTATTACAGTTTTCAAAATTTAGATAAGTAATGACCTATAATTTGAAACGTGTTTAAAAAAAAAAATCCTCCTCAAAAGCCACAGGAAATGATTTCATCTTCACTTAATTAAAACTAATGAACAGCTTTGTAATTGTTTTTATGTATAGTTTACTATGCAGAATTCATTTTTAATATCCATAAAGCCTTTCATTAAACCTGTTTGGTAACAACTTTGAGAATGTCTTCCATACATTAACTTATGTTTCCAGAGTAATTTATTAGGAACCTATTTCATTGTTGGGTTGAAATCTTTAAAAGTTCTATGATTTTTGTTTTCAACACATTCATATCCATAATGAAAATTTTTTCTATCAAAACTTTATTGTGATTTTTTTTTTTTTTAAGATTTTATTTTTATTTATTTGACAGAGAGAGAGACAGCCAGAGAGGGAACACAAGCAGGGGCAGTGGGAGAGGGAGAAGCAGGCTCCCCGCTGAGCAAGGAGCCCGATGCGGGGCTCAATCCTAGGACCCTGGGATCATGACCCAAGCCGAAAGCAGACGCTTAATGACTGAGCCACCCAGATGCCCCAAAACTTTATTGTGATTTAAAAAAAATTGCTGGGGGCATGTGGGTGACTCAGCTAAGCATCCGACTCTCTTTTTTGGCTCAGGTCATGATCTCAGGGTTGTGAGATCAAGTCCCGCATCACTTGCCCTACACTGGGCATTGGAGCCTGCCTAAGATTCTCTCGCTCTTCCCCGCCCCCCCCCAAATAAATAAATAAAATTAAAAATTGCTGGATTTGCAACTTTTCTTTACATGGAAAAGTTAAAAGTCTTCCCTATTGTAAGAGAAGATATTGTTAACTATGTAATTTGGAAGTAAATATAGCTTCATGCTGAAAAGGTAGCTTAATCATACTTTCCTAAAAATGAGTTAGAGACTTTGCTCTAAGGCTATATTTTTGGGCTGTTTAGAATTTTCTTTGAAGAATGACACATGTCTTTGGTTGACCTTTGAAATATCAAGTATATCAAATATATGCAAAGAAGAGTACAGCCCTGTATACTATCTAGAGGCTTAATAAATCTTCACATGATAGGTATGTCTTGGGCTAAGATGCATAAACCTTTTCAAATTTCCAATATGTACGTATGTCTGCTTAAATATTTGAAATGTATAGGTAAGTTATTTTGTTCTCCCCCCCTTTTTTTTAGTCTGGGTACAGTATTTTTTATTGATCTGTGACAAGGTAGGGCTTTCTAAACCCCTCCTGTCCTTTAGGGGGCCTGGGATGGAAACACCAATGTCAGGGTTGGGACTGTCTCTGTCTTGGAGATCAGTAGGGGGCAAGGACTCCCCAGTGGCTGATGGCTTCTTTCTACTCTTGTGCCTTTACTAGAGCTGATGGTCCAGGGGGCTCTTACTCCTTGGGAGGCCATGTGGATCATAAAGTCTACGACTTGGTTTCAGTAGCTAACTTCATTGTTGTACCAGGAAATGAGCTGAACAAAATGGTATTTGAGGTCAATGCCAGTCCCAGCATCAAAGATGGAAGAGTGGGGGTTACTATTAAAGTTCAGGAGACAACCCTCTGATGCCTGCTTCACTACCTTCTTAATGTCATCGTATCTGGAGGCTTTCGCCAGGTGTCAGGTCAGATCCACAACTGACATGTTGAGAGTGAGGACATGGAATGACATGCAAGGGAGCTTCCCATTCGGCTCAGGGATGACCTTGCCCACAACTTTGGTGATGCCAGTAGAAGCAGGGATGATGCTCTGGGTAGCCTCTTGGCCATAACACCACTGCTTCACAGAAGGGCCATCATGGTCTTCTGGGTGGCACTGATGGCATGGATTGTGGTCATGAGTCCTTCCACAATGCCAAAGTTATCATGGTTGACCATGGCTAGAGAGGCCAAGCAGCTGGTGGTATAGGAGGCATTGCTGACAATCTTGAGGGAGTTGTTATACTTCTTATGGTTCACACTCATCACAAACATGGGAGCATGAGCAGAAGGGGCAGAGAATGTTGACCCTCTTGACTCTACCCTTCAAGAAAATTCCAGCCTTCTCCATGGTGGCGAAGGCACCAGTGGACTCCACAACATACGCAGCACCAGCATCACTCCATTTGATGTTGGCAGGATCTCGCTCCTGAGAGATGGAGATGGACTTTCCACTGATGACAAGTTTCCCATTCTCAGCCTTAACTATGCCATTGCGTTTGACATGGGTAGAATCGTACCAGAATATATAGACCGTATAGTTGAGGTCAATGAAGCGGTCATTGGTGGCAACGGTATCTACTTTGCCAGAGTTAAAACCCTGGAGATCAGATACCAGTCCATTTGAGACTTGACCTTGACCATCGGGTCTCAGGAATGCAGCTGACACTGCATAAGAAGACATGGCTGTCTGTTGACGGGGGAGGAGCACATACCTCTGGTTGCATAGGATGAACTGTAGATCCCATACACAGTTTACATAATACATGAAATTAATACTCCCTTTTCTCTATGCAGCTTATGAAAAATCTTTTTAATTTTCCATCTTCAGTTTATTTTTAAAATTACATGTTTTTGACATTTCTCCTTTATTTACTAGGGAAAAATTAGCAATTAAAGGACAGTTTTATATTCTTAATACTAAATTATGGAGACTCAACTGCATCCTGGGAAAGAATGATGTAGAAAATAGACTACATTGGCATGACTAACCTTTTAAAAAGAGGGAGTGCAGGTCATCAGTACCTGACAGAACTAATTACAGTACATGAAGCTGAGCTTGAAACTTTGATGTTCAGTGCTTTAAACATGATAATATAGTTGTTCAGTATAAACAGTGCATATTTTAGTTACAATTATATAACATTTCCACCCAGGTGCTGCAGGAGATTATGGAGTTAGAAATTTAAACTAGTTCGTATAAATCAATTTAATCATTTTAGTTGAAACTACCTAGAAAGTCCTAAAAAATGGAGGAAAATTATTCCCCTTATCCCCCCAAAGGACTCCAGAACTACCAGAAGGCATTATTAGAGGAAGTTGAAATTTAATGGGTTTTCCTGTATGGTTTATTTTATTAGACTTTTATTTTTTATTTATTTTTTTTAAAGATTTTATTTATTTATTTGAGACAGAGAATGAGAGAGACAGAGAGCACATGAGAGGGGGGAGGGTCAGAGGGAGAAGCAGACTCCCTGCCGAGCAGGGAGCCCGACGCGGGACTCGATCCAGGGACTCCAGGATCATGACCTGAGCCGAAGGCAGCCGCTTAACCAACTGAGCCACCCAGGCGCCCCTTTATTAGACTTTTAGATGAAAAGGTGCATTATTGGATTGGTGCAGGATAAAATGTCTTGAGGTCTCTTGAGGAGGGAGTTGGTAGTAAGAGAACTAAGGTTACTAGAATAAAATTCTGCTTCCTATCTCATTTCCTATTTCTGTAGACATCATGTATATTTCTTCGTGTAGCCATTTCTTCAGAATTATTTTATCTATCTTTTGAGGAAAAAAAATACTGCAGTCTATTGAAAGTTGGTTTTAAGTATAAAACATTAAAGCTTTGAAAGAAAACCTGACCAGACAGTAAAATTTCTTGTCATTTATTCAGGCTTCTGGATCTTCATATATTGTTCTAAAGGCTCTTGTGATTTCTGAATAATTACTATATTTTGATAGCAGATTTCACCAGTAATGTTAATTTACCTACATGGATTTTTCTCCTTTTGCGTGTTTTCATAGACATTATCTTACTCACTTTTGAGTTTGTTTCATAATAGTCTTTGATCTAGCCTGACACACATACTGAAGCTAAAACCACTTTTGTAAGGCAAAGCCTTTCTCTATGCTTCTCCTTCATGCGCTTTATGATGGACAGTAAAAACATGCATGTGACCAATACAAGATTTTACAATAGTGGTGTGATAGGATTTGAGGGGCCAGCAATTATATAGTTTGAAATACAGTATTTCAGCTGAAATTCAAGAAATACATAAGGAGCACAGTTGATGAAAATTTGACATTGTGTCAAAGGAGGTTTGCTTTCTCTTTATCATGTAGACAAGTTTAGTATTCTTCATGTTGCTGCTTTAAAGTTGGGGAGGAAATGTATTATATTAGATAGTGGGATACTGGTAAGTGGATTACTTATTCATGTGGATTCTATCATGTTTTGTTAATTTTATGTTTAACCTGAAAACATTAGAACATCAAATTTTTCTACCATCCATCTCTAGGGTCAATGAAATTAGAGTTCACAATTTAAAACACTTTTATATCATCTATAATAACTAAGACAGTCTGGAATAAATTGCACACTAAGCATTTACTATCATTGCTTTATTTAGTCATTCATTAATGCACAGAAAGTTATTACACATATACTGTTTCCCAAATTTTGTGGGGGGGGGCATTTAAAAATATAAAGATGATTAAGACACCATGCCTTCCTTCAAATAGCCACCAGGCGAGCGGGGGGAAAATAAATAAGTGCCTAGATCTTTATAATTTAATATGGCAAATGCTGTGCCCAGGGCTCTGTGCACCCACAGATCAGAGACTACCTTTCCTGTTAGCAGGAAAGGGGCTTTGGGATAGGCTTGCTCTGGAGATAACTCGTGAACTAAGTCTTAGAAGACCCTAGAGTTTCTCTCTGAGGCTGGGACTGAAGGGGAGAGTATGTGTGAAGGGCTAGTAGGCAGCATCAGATAGCATGAAGAAGAAGAGATTCTGAAATGTGCTTTCGGTTAGGTTCAAAATTCAGTTCAGGTGCTATTTTACTTTCTAAGCATGCTACAATGGCTGATTCACTGATGTGTTTTACAGAGGCAGGGTTGTTTTGATTTATTCTAACCATACGAGGCATTTTGCCATGTGACCTAAAATCGGGCCTTCTGGCTTCTGTTATAAACTGGTCAGTATCTTTGGGTAATGGCTCAATTCTACCTTTCGGAGCTTTTATGAGACTTGAAGCTCTGGGTTCACCAACCAAGGTGTTTTCTGTTTCTTGTCTGATTTTTCTAGCAGCCAAATTTTTCTGTGAGTCTTGGGCAGACAATCTATTTCCTTCATTTACAAGTTCTGTGTCTGTCACAGCATGTCTAACTCCCAGAGATAGATTCTTCAAAGGAAGATGGATGCTGAGAGCTGAGGAACTTTGTGTGGGGTCTGAGAAGAAGTAGAGAACTTTTTCTAGAAGTCCCTTTTGATTCCTGCACTTACCCAAGCATTTTAATACTCACTACACTGATTGAATATCTGAAGACCTTAATGTGAGAGGATTTTTAAGGCAGTTCTGTCATTGAGTTAACTAATATATACTGAGTGCTTGATGTGAGCTAGACATCTCACCAGTTGTTTTCCTTTAGAAGTTCTCCCCCTATGTGCTCAAAGTTGCTCTTTAAATTCACATCTAAGAGTAAAGGAAGAGAAGCTTACTATGATGCTCTGATATGGTGGAGAATTCAGTGACGTATCCACAAACTTGCCAGTATGAGGCATAAAGACAGTATAATTCCTTCCAGTCGAGCACTCCTTTGAGATTATAACTAAAACCTAAGCCTCGGACCTGTCAGCCTACCTTCTCTCCATTAACCACAGTGAGAGAGATGTACACAATCAGGTAAGGGGGAAAGGTTCTAAGGAGCTCGAACATTCATGCTGCCTTGACATTCACATGCTGCTTGTCAAATCTTTATTATTTTTTTTTAAATAAAGACAGGTTTAACTACAACATTTTAGGATTTCCATCTCCAATTAATACATATTAAAAGTAGGAATAACTTGAGAGGCCTTACCACACTTTCTCGGATTACTACTAAGTGTTACTAACTGTATTTCCTGATACTGTTGTGCTGTTGCTTTTTACAGACAATGTAAACCAGAGAGGCCGTCAGTAACGTACGCAACATATCGAGGCCCCAGGCAAATTAGGAAATATTTGAAGCACCAGACTGCATTGGAAACTGTGACTCCCTCGGACGGAGAAAATGAAAGTTCTGACTCTAGCACAAGCATCCACATTGGCCCTGGAAGTGAGACGGAGGCGAGGATGGCGTCGTCATTGTCATCAGCTAGCACGGACTTATCTACGAAAGGACATTTGCTCAAAGGCCTGTCAGAAGACTCTGATTGTAGCAAAATAAATCTTAACACAGAAAGCCATCTGACAAACAACCCAGATTTGCCCAATACTGCTTTTTCTAAGGATGTTTTAAATAAAAATGATCCTGGGGGACCTGTGAGAAGTAGGCCATCCCCTTCTTCTGGGACTAACTCCAGCTCTGTTAGAGAATCTGATTCACAGCACCATTTAAATGGTGCACCAGTTTCTCAGACTGACAGGAATTTGGTATGTTCAGCGTTGTTTATAGGAAGTAATGGTAGCAAAGTTGCTTGCAGTCCAGATTTTCACGGGGTAACTACAACAGAAACTACAGTGAAGGATGTCAGCTCAGTGATGAGTGATGGGACCTTGGTGCAAAGAGAACATGTTGAGCCTGTAAGCCCAGCTATTTCTGACTTCTCTTGTAGGAAATCTGATGGGAGCGACACTACCAAAGAGGGAAGTTTGCCAAGTTCAAATAAATCAATTAGGCTCGAAGATCCACAGTTGCCAGAGAGTAAGTGTTCTGACAAGCAAACCGCAGATAACTCAGCAAAGCAGGCTGCCAATCACACCAACATCCCTGCTCTTCAGAGACATGCTGTGACAGACACAGAACTTGTAAATGAAGGAAATAGATTGTCTGCCCAAGACTCACAGAAAAATTTGGCTGCTAGAAAAATCAGACAAGAAACAGAAAACACCTTGGTTGGTGAATCCAGAGCTTCAAGTCTCATAAAAGCTCCAAAAGGTAGAATTGAGCCATTACCCAAAGATACTGACCAGTTTATAACAGAAGCCAGAAGGCCCGATTTTAGGCCACATGGCAAAATGCCTCGTATGGTTAGAATAAATCAAAACAACCCTGCCTCTGTAAAACACATCAGTGAATCAGCCATTGTAGCATGCTTAGAAAGTAAAATAGCACCTGAACTGAATTTTGAACCTAACCGAAAGCACATTTCAGAATCTCTTCTTGATTCTGAGAGTCTTCAACAAGCCAAAGCATCACCTGGTGTCAGAACATCTCTTACCCTTGACTGTAAAAAATCAGATTTCAGTATTTCATCTCCTACCTTTGTTTCCAGAGTTGGTATGCCAAGCAAGTTAGATATTCCTGTTTTAAAGGATGAATGTTCTGTGCTCACTGAAACTGGGGATGTCAACATTGTTGATATTTCCAATCAGCCTAGTCAGTGTCAAGAAGAAAACGTGGCAAATCGTGTTGAGGCAGCAGATGGGAAGAGGCCTCCTGCTTGCCTTCGTCTTGGGCATGCCTCTGCAACTCTTGAATCCAAGGAAGTTCTTCCTGATGGCAAAAAATGCCACGTTCCACTAGATCTTACAGCCAGAGATGTTCATGTAACCAGAGTGGACTCGAGATTGGAGTCTGAAAGCCTCTCTGAGGACCACAGTTCCATTTCATCTCAAGACCTTACTAAAGCAGAATTGATGCTTTCAAACACTAGAGCAAGTAAGAGCGCCATAGAGAAGTCTGATTCTCTTTCCTTGGAAACCAAACCTAACATTGCCAAAATTTTCTCAAAAGTGGAAGTTGATGGTCAGAACAATGGTCCTGTTGAGTTGCAGTCTGGAAGAGAAAACACTGTAGCCCTCTCCAAGATAGCTGTTTCCCAAACAGAGCCCAGAGACATCTCTCAGGATAAAATTTCTTCTCCATTTGAAGTTACAGATATGCCAGGAAAGCTTACTTTATCGGAATTAGCTTCCCAAGAGGTTGAACAGGACAAAAGTTTTCAATCGATGGATCATAAGGAGATAAAAGAAAAATATTCAACTTCTGGCCTTGCAGAGAATTGTCAAACTGAAGTTTCTCTTCCTGCCTCTAAATATCAAGGTATTCAGGAAACAGAGGCAGAAACCTTAGTTTATCTTCCTGCTTTTCCCAAAAGTAATACATCTGAGATTTTACCTCCTCTTCGTAATGAAAAAGTCACTAGGCAAATGGCACAGAATTATGAAGCCCATGCTTGTGTGATTCATCAACCTTCAGATATTTGTGGGACTAGAAAGATTTCTGGTTTCTCAAAAATGGCAAAACTCAACCTAACTAGTGCTTCACCACAATTCCAAGAAACTGACAGCACAAAAGTAAATTCACCTTTTCTGGATTCTGATAGAAGTTCGGAAAAAAATGCATTTGCATCTGAGGATTCACACTTTCATAATGCTCCTGTGCTGAAATCAGGAAAGAAAACCTTATCTCATAGAAGGAAAGAGAATACTCATTTCCTAAGTGGGGGTATTAATAACATGTCTTCCTCCAGTAACTCTGAAGAAGTTAGTGTGGTTTTAAGTTCACATAACCCCCCAAATAATTTCAGTTCTGTAAAAGTTACCATAGATGCCACACCTGAAGGTGCCTCTCTGACTAACCTGCTGTACCCTAAGAGCTCTTATTTGAAATTGGAAACATCTGTCCCAACAGGGTCAGAAGTGACCCCATTTGAGGAACATTTTGGGAATCCTACTGGGAAGGGATCTCTTGATTTCCCAACTGCTGCCCAATTTGACAATCCCATGGAAGTGGAGACTGGAGCAGTTGCTGGGGCTCCAGCGTCAGTTAACAGCTCAAGCCAGCAGTGTTCTGAAGCATCTACTGAGCACACAGAAGCAAGGAGGAGAGCACATGACCAACTTTTGGACCTCAGAAGTGGTTTACTGAGAAAGGCTGATACATTGATTAGTGAAATTTTTAACTCTGTCAGGGAAGAATTAAAATCCAAACACAGAGTTGCTACCTGCCGGGAGCATATAGCCATCGATGGCATAATGAATCCAGGTACTCTGAAAGAAGACATCCGTGAGAAAAACCCATCAGAAGTGACACTGACCGGGATTCAACTGACGGAGCATTTGGAAGAGCAGGGCATGGAAAACAGGTCAGCTGTCCGAGGGGAAGAAAAGGTCTGTGTTTCACCTACAGTTGGTGAGAAGAGTCTCCTTTTTGATTCTGATAGAATGAATTTATCTTGTTTGTTAGAAGATCAAGCTAGGGAATTAGTCAATGAGATTATTTATTCAGCCCAAGAAAATTTGACAAATGAAGCTTTTGAAGATACTGAGGATACCTGGGATTCTGAACTTCAGGCTAATACTTCAGGAATTCTGAACAGTGATAGTGTTAAGCCACATGATACATTAAGGGAGTTCTTGGTGTCTGAACAGGCAGTAAATCAAAGCACGTGTGAAATTAGTGAAAATAAAGTATTAGGTAGATTCTGCTCTGTAAGTAACTTAGTTAATGACACAGAGTCAATTAAAGGAAGAGAAATTGTTCTCTACCAAAAATCCCCGTTTTCTGGAAATGGAGCTGGACAGTCTGATAGTATAAATTTGCTGAAATCAGATACTGTTTTGCTAGCCAAAGACACACCCCATAAAGGGTTAGATAATAAGGTAAAAACACATTTATTTTTCAAAGAGGACTCTAAAGAGAAAGTGGAAATAGAGTGTGTGGATAATCACAAAACTGGGACAGAGAATACAAAAACTCTTGTATTAAATTTCAAATGGCCTCCATTTGCAAATGATGACCTCCATGTACCTGGGACATCCAAAAGCAGTTTGTCTGATAGTCTTGTGTGTATATCTGAAAAAAGCTTGCCGGGACACAATAATAAAAGCACACTCCTTACAACGTCAGAAGTAGGGAAAGTACACAAGAAAGATACTGAAGTAAATATGGGGGAAATGGAGCTTAGACCTTCCATGTTAGAACTGGGAGAAACAAACAAAATGGATGCTGAATTGAATTTTATGAAATATGAGGCAGTCCCTCCTATGTCAGAAATGGGAAGAGCACATAAAAAGGAAGCCAAATTGAATATCACAAAAACTGAGCCAATAGCTGACATTCTTAAAGTGGGAGAGGTATACCAAGTAGATGCTGAGAGGTATATTGAAAAAACTGAAGGATTACCTGCCATTTTAGGAATGAAAAAAGCTTATAAGAAGAGGGATGTTGAGGGAGATCTTGGCAAAACTGACATGCTGCCTGTTATTTCAGAAGAGAAAAATATCTACCAAAAAGATGCTGAGGTAATTACTAGAAAGACTGAAATAATACCTACCACATTAGAGATTGAAAATATTTACCAAAAGGATGCTGAAGGGGATATTGTAAAGACTGAGGTGATACCTGTTGGATTAGAAATGGAAAATATTTACCAAAAGCATGCTGAAGGTGATATTGGCAAGACTGGGATCACAGCAGTTATGTCAGAAATGGAAGAGGTCTACCAAAAAGACTTTGAGGGGATTACTGAAAAGCCTGAAGTGATACCTGCCACATTAGAAATGGAAGATATTTACCCAGAGGATGCTGAAGGGGATATTGAGACTGAGGTGATACCTGTTGGATTAGAAATGGAAGATACTTACCTAAGAGATGCTGAAGGGGACCTGGACAAAACTGAGGTTATGCCCATTATGTTAGAAGTGGTAAATATCTACGAAAAAGATGTGGAAGGCATCACTGGAAAGACTGCAAGACCTGTGGTGGAAATATCTTATCAAAAGGATGCTGGAGAAGGTATTAGGGAAACTGAAGTGATAGAAGTGGAAGAAGCTCACAAGGCGACAGTCCCTGCCTCCTTAGAAATGGAAAAACCATGTAAGAGAGAGGCTAAAGAGACCCTCGGCATGATTGTGTCCATGCCCTCTCCAAGAGAAATGGAAAGAATATCTCCAGAAGATTCTGATGAGGCTCTCAGGAAACACAAAGTGTTATCCACAATGGTAAACATTCAGAAAACATACAGAACAGACCTGGACTTGCCTGTTACACAAGCAGAGGCCATGCCTCCCATATATGAAGCTGAAAAAACCCCGCAAAAGTCTGGTGGAGAGAGTGCTGGAGAAATGGAGAGAGATCCCCCTGAGAGAAAGGAAGGCTTGATAGCGTGTGACAACAGACTTGCCTCCTCCTATTTCAGGGGATATGAATCACCGACATTAAGTAAGGATTATGAAGGCTACCCAGTTTTAGCAATGCCGGATTTTCAACCTGAGGGTACCATAGGGAAGCTAGACAGAAGAACATCTGTTATTGCAGTAGATAACCAAATAAGGGATGATAATTATAGCGATGAAAAAGAAGAATCTAACTTGGCCTTCATTTCTCAGGATGAACAAGAAAATTCTTCCTTTACTATATTATATGAAGAACCCCTTCAAGATGAGGACACGTGTGCTACCGCAGAAGTAAGAAGAACACACACTCTCTTGTTTCCTGAGACATCTGCTGACAGCATGCCTGTTCTCGCATGTGAGGGGTCTGAGAGCAGAACTGACCTCGTCCATCATTTTGAAAAGGATACTAAATTAGGTGAGACATTTGATAGTGATAGTTCAGAATCATTCTTATCAGTGGAGGCCAAAAGGTACAAAATTTATCCCTTAGCTTTGTCTCCCATTTATGAGGATGACAGTTCTCAGGAGGACATTCTGTCCAACGAGGTCTCACCTGGTCACCATGGCTCCACAAAATCAAGAGAGAGTGCAAGCCAGCCCTCTTCTGTTTTATCCCTTCTGCAGTCTGTATCAGAGCGTTTAAAGATGAATTTTGATGAAGACAGACAGGGGGTAGGGGAAGAGGAGGACGAGGAGGAGGAGGAGGAACCGTTACATAAAGGAAGCCTGAGAGCTAGGAGGAAGGAAGCCTTCAAGCGGCCAGACCCTTCCATTGCATTTTACCCCGATGATAGCCAGGAAAGGACTGGAATTTCTAAGAATTCATATGTAATGTCAAATGAACCTGCTACCTCCAATCTGCAAGTTGGTCTGTGGCCAGAAAAGGCTTCATTTCTACAAAAATCTGACCTTACTTCCAAACTACATTCTTCTTTAAAGAGTGCTTATCATCAGTATTTGCAGACTTCCAAAACCCATTCCTCAGAGAAGGGACCCCGATTTGGTGGGATTTTTCAGGAACCAGTGTCAAAATACTTCAGTGCTCAGGACATCTCAGGCAGATTAAGCCCGTTCACAGAGGTAAGTTACTTTGATTATTAACTAGTGAGGTAGTACTTTGGGTCATAAAATGATCTGAAAGCTTATTAAGAAAATCAGTGTTTTGAGGTTGTGTAAGGATTGTTTTAAAAATATATCAGAGGTTACTTTATCCTTTAATTGAAGTGTGTCAGAACTGCTGTATTTTAGCTGGACTGTTAAAATGAGAAAACAAAATTGCTTAGTCAGAATTTAAGAGGCATAAGGGAGAAGCAGGTTATTTCCCAGTTCTTTGCTGATATTTAGTTTTCAAGCTAAATTAAATGATAGCATTTGAATTTCTGAAGATACTGTATATAGGGAATTTGTTACTGGAACCATTGAACCTATGTGTCTCAGTAAAATATTTCCTAATATTTTAAAACATTTTAAGTGACAACCTCACAGTGTCCTCTCACTATAATTGCTCATGTTGTTCGTACAAAGCAAGGCAATGAACAGCCTAATTCAAAGAAAAAGCTGAAAGCATTATAACTGGAAAATGCCTTGAAATTCAGTTATATGTATTCTTTGCCTTAGAAATATTTAAATGTCTAACATAGAATATATCCATTTAACGTGGGACTTTCCTTTCTGGCATTCCCAAGATCATGGAACTTTCTCTAGGATTCCAAAGTCCTTGAATAACCATAGTATCAGATAGTTATATACTTGAATATCAACCAGTAGCTTGCAAGGCAAAGTCTTTTTAAAAAAAGAAAGGGTGGGATTTGAAGAAATGTTTCTTTAATGATTCTTCATCACCTACCAAGTCACGGGGAACATCTTCACTGCATTCCAACACACCCAGGTCCTGTTTGTCCAGCCTTGTCTTCTCATGCTCTGGTCATGCACCCTGTGTTTCCTACCACTGTACTTTTCCTCAGTATGTTCTCTTCATGGAAGTTTTTTTAGTGCTACTCCCTGACCCCAACCTGCCACATTGCTTCATTTGTTGAAATCCTGTTTTTCAAGGTCTTCTCCATATCACTTGCTCAGACAAGCCTTTGGGCGCCTCCCTGTGCCATCACCTGACCTCCATGATGGTGCTGTTTCCCTTGATGGCCATCACTTGGCTTCTTTTTTTGTGTTTTACCTGTAGTTTAACTTAGTCCTTCACTTAGAAGAGTCATGTGAGTGTGATCTATCGTTTTCCCCCTTTGTAGCTATAAGCTTCTTGAGGGCACAAATAACACATCATTTTCCTTACAGTACCTAGAGGTGCACTTTGCATTTAATGGCCCCTAAGTAAATATGTGATAAATTAGATTTGTGACTGCTAAGAAATTGAACTATATCTTTCTGTTGATGTTTTTTAAGGCTTCCTTCTTACACTTTTATTATTTCAGAATATTAACAAACAAATTTTGAGGTGTAACCCAAGACCTGGGAAGGTAAGCATAAGTTTCTTTTCTTGTTTGTTTGGTTTTCTTTTAAAAGATTTTATTTATTTGAGAGAGAGTGCAAGAGAGAGCATGAGGTAGAGGGAGGGAGAGAGAGAGCCAGACACCACCGAGCAAGGAGCCCGATGTGGGCCTCGATTCCAGGACCCTAAGATCATGACCCGAGCTGAAGGCAGATGCTTAACTGACTGAGCCACCCAGGCACCCCGTAAGGGTAAGTTTCTTATAGACTAAGATACGAAAAGTAAAGTCACTTTAGGGGCATCTGGCTGGCTCAGTTGGGAGGGCAGGCGACTCTTGATCTTGGGGTTGTGAGTTCAAGCCCCACATTGGGTACAGAGTTGACTTAAAAAAAAAAAAAGTAAGGTTACTTTCAGGTTTGGGGAGTTTAAAGTAAATACTTTTAACTGACTTTAAAAGGGATTATTTTACTCACAGATTTAGCATCTAAAGTAATAATTACTTTTATATATTTAGGATATTTTATTTTCTACATTCTAGGACATTTTGGAATTTTAAATGCATTCTTAAAATTAGTTATTGTGCCTACTTACTGTATGTTGCAGATGGTTATCTATGATCTCCATGGAAGTAAATATAAGCAAGAGATCTACTGTAGTATTCCTGATGCTACATCATGGTCCTTTCCGAATGGGGTACTGATAAAAGTTGTAAGGGGCTGGTAAGAGATCTCTCAAAATTTTGTAGCATGTTTCTCCCAACTAAGTGTATTTTCTTACTGTTTATGCTTTTTATATTTTTTATTGAAGTCACATTCCTTTTCCTCTGGTTTTTGACAGAATATTTTGAAACATTATTAGTGTTTTATAACATAATTGTTCTCTTTATCTACTGTGACAGAAAATATAGGTTGTTTTTAGTGCTTAAAGCCAGCTATAAGTAGCAAGACCTAATATATATATATACAATCAATACCATCCTGAAACTACACTATTAGCAGGATAGATTTGGCAAGTTGAGTTAAAGGCATGAGTTGAATGAAGCACAGCCTTGAAAGTGAGTTCAAAATCTGTGGGATGCTAAGGAATGTGAAGGCCACATACGTAGTCATTTGTATAGCTGACATAGTCAAGAAGTGAAGGATTCTTTATATGGTGTAAAAATGAGGGAAAACCTCAGTTGTTATTGACCATTTCCCTTGGACATGCTGGAGCCAAAATTTCTTTGTCCGGTGTCTCAGTTACTCACTGGTCAATATTCATGATGTAGGTGGTATGGTGTAGTGTTGTTTTCATGTGATAAAATGGGATACGTGTGCTCCCATTTTATGTAAAATTTGGAATTGTTAAACTGCTGTTTTAATAGAAATGTATGGCTTTGTTTATATACCATCTAGAAAGCACTTGTGTACCTGTATATAAGCGTACGCATTGATTATGTTCAGGACTATTTCCAAGTTGTAATGCACTTTTATTCTTACGCTATTTATCTATACTTACATTAGCATATATCATTGTTTCAAAAATGGAATTGTGTGCTAATGGTGGAAAATAGCTCAGCTTTTAAAAGGTAGGTAGGTGAGATGGTCTATGGACTATCATTTGTTTTATGCCTCATTTCTTAGAAAATTAATTATAACTATCATGCTTTTATATTTTGTCAGCTGGATTTTGTATGAGAAGCCACATTTCCAGGGTCAGAAATGTGTGCTGGAAGAAGGGGAAAAGGTGTTAAATCGTGACTGGATCCTTCAGAACAGGAAGCATCCACAGAGAGACTTTGTATTGGGTTCTATCAAACGTGTCTTAAAGGTAACACAACCATTGATTTTCCCTGATTTTTGTTTTGTTTTGTTTGTCTTGTAGTAAAGCTATACTTTGGCCTCACAGTGTTTAGCGGTGATTGCTAATATTTGTGCTAGTTTTACTAATCTTTATTATATTGATGATAATCTTGAACTTATGCATATGAAGTATTAGAGTGAATGATAATTTAAAATGTTACCTGTAATCTGGGCCATAAAATGAAATGGTGCATGATACATGTGTGTGTGTGCACACAACACACACAACACACACACACACACACACACTTTTAAAAGTGGTAGGAATATACCATCCATGCATCTTTAGGAAAAGAGCTGATATTTCCAAATATCTTTTTTTAATAATCTCCACTCGTGAGTGTAGGAGAGAGAGAGTGTGTGTGTGTGTGTGTGTGTGAGATGAGTGTTAGGTGAAAAATAGAGGAGGAGGAGTGGGGAGAGAAAGGAAAGGTGTATTGCTTTTTTATTTTCTGTTTAGAAAATATTTAATACTTGCATGAGGAAGGTCTCCCAGTATAATAAAATATTTCATGAGAAGTGCTGTGGTGGTTTAGAGGAGAGGTGAATTAGTGATTAGGACAGATTGCAGATAAGGACAGAATTTTCCCAGTGTATTCTAAAGAGTTCCTTCAGCAGTAAAAGAGCATGTGACTTATTACAGTTATGCATATGACAGTCACAGATATATATTTTTTTCTTTTTTTAAAGATATATTTGTCAGAGTGCGTGTGAGAGAGAACATGAGCACGAGTGAGCATGAGCGGGGGAGGGACAGAGGGAGAGAGAGAAGCAGGCTCCAAGCAGAGCAGGGAGCCCCATGCTGCACTCGATCCCAGGACTCTGGGATCATGACCTGAGCTGAAGGCAGACGCTTAACGACTGAGCCACCTGGGCGCCCCTATATTTTTTCAAGTTGTGGAGATTTTGTTTATATGCTTAAATATACAAATTTAGGTGGACCCTATCACAATGATTTGGGCCGATGTTATTAAGTTCTTGATAGTTGCAGATAGTGTACAGAAAAAGCCATCACGAAAGGGGTATCTGCATGTATTTTATGTGAATTAATACCTCCTGGAATACTGCAAACAAGCCTGTGTCTTAACAAATTTATGTTCTACTTTTGGGCCCAATACTGTGATAGGCACGGGGAATGGAAATGCAAGTGAGATACGATTTCATACTTAAGATCGCTTAAAGTTGAGGGGAGGGACAGCGGAGTCACATAACCACATGCTCTGCCTTTAGGGGTGCACAAAGAAGGGGTACCTCTCCTGGAGGAGGTGGCACCTGATTGGAATCTTGAGAGAGTAAACGGGTTAGGTGGGTGGGAAATGTGAAGAAGTTCTTGGCAGAGCCGCCTGTGTTAGATGCCAAGGTGAATGTTGGTGGTACTACGAGGAGAATGGATGTAGCTGCAGCATTGAGGGGCAGTGTTCGTTTTCACTGAAAAATTTAACTGCGAGCAGTTCAGCTCAGCAAGCAGCATTTGAGTGCTCGTTTAATTAGCTAACTCACTAGAAACTGATTGAGATGAATTGTTTGTAGGTAGAATGTTCTAAGATTGAAGTAATTTAATGTTTTTGTGCTTTTTTGTGAATGTCAGGCATCATGCCAAGCCCAGTGGGGGAAAAAGATAAGTTGTTGAAAACAGCAACCTTCTCACCACCCAGAAGCCCAACCACAATAATATCAAGCAAAAAACCTCAGGCTGTTGAATATGGATATATAAATGAGTATTTGCACACCTGCCATTTGCTTAGACTATATTAAAAGAAAGAATAAGTGTTGCTTGCATTTTTTCCTTCTTCCAGTGTTTGTTCTTAGAGTCGTTTTTTAAATTGCAGTGTGAATGCCCTCATGTCTTGAACAGGCTAGCAACTTTCAGTGAGGAAGGAAAAACTATTGAGCATCGAATGGAAAAGGCATTAGCATTGTTCTAAACATTTTACAAAGTAAGAATTGGGCATCGAACTGCTTCCTTTCTCCAACCTTGTCAAAATTCTACCTACTGATAGCTTCGTTTTCATGGGGACTATTACCATTCCAGATTCGCCTAGGCCTAAGCCTAGAACTAACTTTATCTTGCTTCACCATCTTTTATTTGCTCGAATCTGAGTAGTCAAAACTTCGGTGTTCTTTAAAGATAGTACTATGGTGATATCTTCAGTTTGCTGTGAATAGATGCAGAGGATACCGTCAGTTAGCAGCAGTTATAGATTCTGCTCAAGGGCCATCTTTGCTCCCAGAAATAATTGGGGTGAGGTAGCATCGCAGTAATTCTTGAGTCAAGTGTTTCTTTTCTCAAATATTAGAAGTGAATATTGCAAATTACTGTTTATGGTGCATTTAATAATATATATATATATTTTTTTAAGATTTTATTTATTTGAGAGCGAGAATGAGAGACAGCATGAGAGGGAGGAGGGTCAGAGGGAGAAGCAGACTCCCTGCCGAGCAGGGAGCCCGATGCGGAACTCGATCCCGGGACTCCAGGATCATGACCTGAGCCGAAGGCAGTCGCTTAACCAACTGAGCCACCCAGGCGCCCTATATTTTTTTTAAAGGATTGACGTTTTTCTTAGTGGTCAGAAGTTACTTCAGTTTTGTCTTCATTAATTTGCCGAGAAGAGAGAGATCTGTTAGATCAGGGACTGAAGGTATTTTATGTGAGGTGGAGTCCATTAGGTTTTCTTAATTGTTTTTGTTAACTGTAATCCATTCTTGATTGTTTCTGTCCTGTAGTTTTGCC
This sequence comes from Mirounga leonina, assembly GCF_011800145.1. Lineage (NCBI taxonomy): Eukaryota > Metazoa > Chordata > Mammalia > Carnivora > Phocidae > Mirounga > Mirounga leonina. The sequence continues at coordinate 18,767,735 of NW_023270431.1, forward strand.
TCCATTCCTACAAAGGCTTTCATAGTCGAAGCTTGCAGGTTTCATCAAGATATTTGTAAAGTTAATATTATGACTAGAAAAGTTGGGGAGGAAGCCATACAAACTTTACTAAGAATAAACTGTTGATTGTTGCTAGGTTACCATAAAGTACCCTTCAGTTGTTAGTGTTTACTGCCTCGGTCCATCAAGAATTATGCAAGTCTTGAGAGAGACATTATTTCCGTGAGAATAGCCACCACGAAGAAGATAAAACTTAACCAGTGAAATCTTTTTTAGTTAACTAAAGAAAAAACTGGTCCTCTGGCTGAGGACATAAGCATTCTTCTTTTTGTTTATTTTCCATTTTTTAGTCATCATTATGCTTTTTTCCATTATGCTGTTTCCTTCTGTGTTGTGGCAGACTCAAATGCCTTTTAGCTTTTTCTCTTTTAAAGTACACCACCCATGCATTGTTTGTATAACACAATGCAGAGGAAACTTATTTGTGTGAGACATTTAGTTATGTATTCTGTTACTGTAACTTACATCCCTGGGGGAGCATTAATATGGCAGCATTTTAAATAATGTTACTAGAACTCTATTATTAATAGCAAACAAAAGCCTTGAAGATTGATAGGTGACTGTTGTGGACGTTTCTGACTATGTTTGAAATGAAATTTTAAACAAATATACTTTTAAACTTTAAAGGATATTTTAGGTTATGCCTCTTTATTGCATTTTAGAACTAGATTTCTGAAAATAAAATACATTAATTTGCTTATACATATTAGTAAGAATGATTAAGAATGATTAATAATAAAACTCAGTTTGGAAGAAGGTTAAAAAATCAGAAAATTGCAGTTATAAATGGCAAAACTGATTATAATAAAAAATGCAATTGTTCAACCTAATGTCACCTCTGATTGTTACTGCATTTACCTGTTTCATTAAAGCATAATCACTTGAATTTCACAATGTCCTAGGTGAGGATTAACACTACTGAAAGTTTGTATAATTAAACACTCATGATTACGGAGTTAGTGTGTTCAGACAGAAGCACATCTGTAATTTCAGAGAAGGGAAAAATAATTGTAGCTTTGATTCCCTAACAATCAAAGGTAAGGTCTTTTTTGTGTTAGAACTTGACTATTAGAAGATTTTCATAGGTAAGAATATAGAAAATTCTCTCTTTAGTTGCAGTGGGGGAAACATTTACAAAGAGAGACCATATAAAAAGGGGAGTGGGGAGAGCATGGATACCAGTATGACTGAAGAGTTGCGTGGAGTTCCTATGGGTCACTGGGTTGGCGCCATGTTGTAAAAAGGCAAACAAATGTAAATTTGATATGCTTGGGTTTTGAGCCAAGGAGTGTCATGAGGAAAGTGGTGTTCTCTAACAAGCCCAGCTGTATGAAGTGTGGCTAGTACTTGACGGGAGATACAGGCCCATAACTGAAGTCTTAGCCTTGATGAAAGGCCTTGACAGTGGGAATAGAAAAGAGAGATACGTAAGTGAAATTTTAAAGGAAGGTTTGACAGGACATAGTGGCAGTGGATATGTGATGGAGGGTAGGGTCAAATTTCATAATGCCTTTCTTCTTTAAACCAACTTGGACTAAAATAAATAAAATCCCACAAGTAGGAAAACAGATTTCCTTTACCCTCACTTCTAATCCTACTTCTTTTGTCCATGTAAATTAGATAACACACTGAGGGAGTAGTGTGCCTCTCTGTTATTTATTTTTATATCCCCCATGAGATCAGCTTTTATTGAACTCCCTTCCTTCTTGTGGCTTTGTTATGCTTCTGAGAAGGAAGGCTTAAAGACTTGGCACTCACGGAGTTTGGTAACTGAACATTGATTGCTTAATAGAATAAGACTTTTAAAAACAAAGCAGAAAAAATTGAGCAATACTTTTTCAATCGATAGTATTTATAATTTTCATGTTATCAATGTAACTTCTTAGAAAAAAGTTCATTTTAAAAAACTGGTTAAGTGAAATAATATTTCCTTCATGTTGTTTTTGTGAAGAAATTCAACTGAACAATGAGAATTTGGTATTGAGAATATTGAATTGTGTGTGTCTCCAGATGATTTCAAAGCCAGTTTTTTTTTTTCCAGGATTGCAGCATTCCAGAGATAGAACTTTGCCCACAGTCTGACCCAGCGTGTTGTCCTATCCATATACAGCGAGCAGTCCCCAATTTGGAAGAGCTGAATATCCCCAAATCTGTGTCCTTCGCTGTGAAGTCAGGAGTGTATGTATCAGTTTCTCGTTATTACAGTGATTGATGGCCACCAAATTTAACTTTTTACTTCAAATTTCAGTGGGTGACATACTTAATTTTATTTATGCCCCTGGATACTCGAGATAGACCATTGCAGGGATTAAAACAGATTCTGTCTTCCTTTGGATCCAATTAAGTCTTTGATGTAGGACTCACAGGAGCAGATAGAGATCCTCAGACATAGTTCTTGAGAGATGCATTCATCATGTTTTCATCCACCAAATTTTGGGACTGAGAAATAAAAGCATGTCCCTGGCCTAAATATCTGGAGCTTGAACTATTTCAAGAGTGTCTTGGCGCCGGTAGTTACTGAGTGCCTCAACAGTGCTGGACACGTGTTGCTTTTTTTGTTTATTGTATTCCTGCGAGGTAGGTAGAGCGATTCATTTTATAAATGAGGAATTATATGGTTTGTTTCAGGCTACCAGCTTGTAAGCATGGGTCTGATAGCAAGCCTTTCTGATTGCAAAGGTATCTTTTGGACTATGGGTGTGACTGAGCTGAGTCTTAATTTAGTTCCAAATTAGCTTGAATCACAAATCTGTGATGCCTTTGCAACATGGATTCCTTTTCTGTCTTTCACTCTTTTTTTATCTGCTCTGATGATCGTTGGCATAGATATTTGGGGGGGTCACTGTAGGACATCTTTCTTCGTCTCTCCCAACCACAGATTACAACTGTGGGCAGACCCAGTAATTGATCCTGTCCATGAGCTATGTCTGTAATTACCAAGTTTAGTTACAAGGTAGGTGGGTCTTTTGGGAATCTCATTTCAGATACTGTTTCTGCAGCAGCCAATTGAACTGATTATTGATTCTAAAAATGTGGGTCAAACATGTAAAATGCCTTGATTGGGTGGAAAAATAAAAGATGTAAAATGCCTTGTGGAATCCCACCTCTGATTGCCCCCTTATAAAAGAAAAAAAAATATATATATATATACATATATATAGTGGAATTTTTTTTCCTTCCAGTTATATTGTGCTTGAATCAAAGGTGTCACACCTCCTAAATATTAGAAAATTCTAAGAAAAGTAATACATACCTCTTGGAGTACATATAATAGACTTACAGTGTTTGAATATGAGTACTGAGTAACGCATTAACTCTTGTTATATGCTGTCTAGTGAAGTCATTTCAAATGTGTTTTACTGGTTGTAATTCTGCTTTTTTTGTTTTGGTTTTTTGGGTTTTGTTTGTTTGATAGCCCTTTTTACTTTTAACTGTTACAAGACCAGACTAAAGTGTTCCTATTATATTTTAACAAACCATTCATTTCTTATTTAGTTGGCTTGCCTACCCGGATATTAATTTTAAGGGGCAAGCTACAGTTCTGGAGGAAGACCATGGGCTCTTTGAGATTTCTGCCACAGAAATGAAATCATTGCGTCCACTTCAAATGGTAAGCAAATTTAAAAACTGGCATTTTCCCATGAATCTAAAATAACCATGGTGGGATTGCTTATGCATCTCTATCCTGAGAAAAGACTATGTGTACTATTGGATCAGCAATCTATACATGATTTTTCTGTACCTCTATATCATAGAGAATATCTGTGTGAAAACATTTTAATGTTTTCTAAAACACAAATGCCTGAATTTACTTTGTGCTAAGTTTATTACAATGCATGCAGTTTCCTTAGAAGTACTGTTCTGTGAAAATTTTGAATACAGGTCTGAATTTTTTTTGATGCTTATTAGAAAACCACTTTTTTAATTATGATTTTCCATCACAGTAATGAATGATAAGCTCAGCATTAATAATAAATGGACAGTTCTGTGAGTGGTTGCTTTCTTAAAGATAAGTGCATACAGTATTTTTACTGCAAACATTTTTTATTTGAGGGCAAACTCTTCAAATAAATGTTAGCTATGTGGCAAACTGTTTTTGGTTGTTCTGTGTCTTTAAAAAATAAAAACCAGGAAAAACTAAGAAATTTTAAGAAATACCACAGTGTGGAGTAGCATTAAAAACAGGAAATTCTGGAATTAGGTTGTGTGGGGAAGGGGTTACCTTTTATGCTCTACAACCTTGAGGTCACAAAGATAGTTAAGTATGATAAAAAGTGTTATTGGAACTTGGAAGGGGACGCACTCTAATTTAGAAAGCCTGAGCAGTTGTCCGGAGGAAATGAAGGGTCAGTGGTTTGGAAATCTACCCTGCCAAATGAGGTGTTTTAAATCTAGCAACTCCACTTTGTTTCTTGGGACACTCTGCAGGGGGGGATTAAATCTTTACTCACTCATGTGTGCTTAAGGACTAAAAAGTTCAGTTTCCTTCCTTGTAATGGTTTTAATCTGGAAAGTGTATTTTAAAGATTTCTTGCCCCACCTATATCGATGAGCCGTCCGACTTGTTTTTGACTACTGTAGGGTTCTGTACTTCAATTTTAAAATTTACCACAACTTAAAGTTGGCTGGTATATAACCTTTAACTAATCTTTTTTTTTTTTTTTGTATAACCTACATATGTCACTTAGTTACTTTCAAATATTCCAAATGTTTCTGTATCTAATATTAAAATTTCTTATCTTAAGGGTGGACTGAAAGTGGAAATGCCTATGAACTTAAAGGTAAGTCTTAAAAATGGTCTTTTATAGCAGGCTAAAAAGCTTGAGTGTTAATCTTTAAGTATTTTGAACTATTAAAGTAAAAAATTAGCAGAATACATGCTAATAATATCTAGCTAGTGGATGTTGGAGAGAAGTGACTGCATGAAATGGCCACTGAGGACTCATGCTGTAAGGGCGAGTTGGGTCAGTGTGCAAGGATGGAAGTCTTGCTGACAACCCAGTCAAACATGATAAACACCTACTGCAGGATGGAAAGGTGATAGGTTTGATTTTTGATTTTTGGGGGAGGGGGCGGTTGAGGTGGCACCTTGACATTCTAGTGGAGGTATCAGACGTTTGGGAATAATGCTCACAAAGGAGATGAAGGATGATCAGAAGAAGGGGTAGGTAGCTCCTGTCAGAGAGATGGCAATTTGTAAGTATAAGTATCTGAAGGGAACAGTAGAGGGAGTGAAAACTGGAGCAGTAGTGGCACCAGGATTAAGCACATTTTGGGAAAGAAAAGGAAATGGAATTATAAAATGTGTGTGAAAAGAGATGGGAAGAAAACCAGTGCAGTGATTAAAGATGCAAACAGACCTCTGCTTGACGAGGTTACAGCACTTCCAGAGACAGGCATGGGAAGGATTCATCCGTCCTTCTCCTGTCCTGCAAAACAAGACACAACTCCTCCAACCCTCCCATTTCTGGGGGCTTCCTCATTAATCGAATTGACCACAATGCTCTTAGTCACATAGGTGGAATCTTTTAAAACTTGGTATCTGAGTGTATGTAATACATCTTGGCTCCTTGTTGGAGTTGTATATACCCAAGTTTAAACAAAGACTTACTGCCTGTATTCTACTCGTAGAGATACTGTTTTGGTCTGGGGTATGGTCAGAAGTCTTCAAAGCTCCCCATGTGATTCTGATAACACGCAGCCAAGGTTTTCGAACCAGTGACCTGAAAGATGCAGAATTAGCTCTGACACTTTCTGAGTGACTCCTGTCTCAGTCTCTTCAGGTGTGACAGGCTCGGTTTTCCTTGGACATTTGCAGTTTGACAGGTTGTAGCGGTATATGAATGAGATAGCTATCATAGATGGTCAGATCAAGTTTCTAGACGTTAGTGATGGCTTACTCGTCAAAGAATTACTGCTTCTTAGTCTGATTAGGTTCAGCATATGTAGAAAGTATTAAATAAAACTTCAAATACAGCACCCTGTGAAAATTTAGTATGTGGAAAACAGGAGCAGTACTATGTATTTTTTTCAGTTGTATAATGTTACCAATTTTTGGAGACAGGGAGGCTATAGCTTGTTCAGTGTGTTTAAGCATGGGGCCCTTGTTCGCCCGTGTATGCCATGTATGCCATCAGCCACAAATAGGAGCGGGGGATGGAGTATGGATAGATGAGTGCCGTTACCACCATTGCCACTTCTAAATACTAAGGGCCGGCAGGTCATACTTGGGAAGTAAAGAGCACCAAAAGGGTGGGAGAGGCATACTTGTGCCAATCCAAATTTGAAGTAAATGAAATGCTAGGAATGGATTTCCCACTATACTTACCCCCCACCCATATGAATCCAGTATCCAAAAAAAAACACCATAATTTTTTCAATCACTTCTTCTTCTTAGAAGGTTTTGAATTCAGATTTGGGAATTTGCGTATCTATTTCTTATCAGTGAATAGCAACTGCCCTAGAAGCAGTTAGTGTTATAAGAAGCAGCTGTGTTTTCTCAATCCAGTAGATAATTTATTATTGTGCCCTAGAACCTCTATAGAGAGTTTTTATTTCTAAGAGGGGAAATTCAGGTAATTATAAGGCAGGTCTGTATTAAATTCCAAACAGAGAGCTAAACTTAGCTAATTTAAGAATCCTTTATAAGACAGTTTTTGTCCTGTGAGATGGCCCTAGAATTTGGGTAACCAGAACAATGTATTCATATTTGACTATATTATTAGAGAAATATGCTATTAAGATAGTTTATCTTTATGATAATAACTCACATATTCCTTGTGACTATCAGACAGCATGCTATATTGTAAATAAAAAGGACAGGGCGCCTGGGTGGCTCAGTCGGTTAAGCGACTGCCTTCGGCTCAGGTCATGATCCCGGGGTCCTGGGATCGAGTCCCTCATCGGGCTCCCTGCTCTGCGGGGAGCCTGCTTCTCCCTCTCCCACTCCCCCTGCTCGTGTTCCCTCTCTTGCTGTGTCTCTCTCTGTCAAATAAATAAATAAAAAATCTTTAAATAAATAAATAAATAAATAAATAAATAAATAAAATAAAAAGGACAGTGGTCCCTGGCCCCTATTCATGTCTTTAGTCTCACTTAAGTAAATGAGTTTTGTGTCTATGCCAAAAAACGAGCATGTTAAGTAATTTTCTTTCATATCTTTCAGGTTATTATTTATGAAAAACCTCACTTCCATGGACATGCCAAAGAGTTTAGTGAACACATAGATTCTGTCCCTAAGTTTTTAAAAAATAATGGGGATTTTCATGGAATTGGATCAATCCGTGTCATCGGTGGAGTGTGAGTATTTACAATATTTGATTTAATAGTCTATTTTTTGAAGATGACAAAAAATGTGCCAAGCCAAGCAAAAACAATGTGTCTTAATCTAAAAATATTACATCCCTTCTGGAAGATACTGTAAAATAAAAAATATTAGTCACTAATCGCTTTTCTGTGAACTCTTGTATTAGAGATTTTGAGGTAGGTTAAACGTAGAAAATGGTTTCTCAAACTTAAAACACTAAGTATTCTAAACACAATATAGAAGATAAAAATTACAAAATAAAATTATTTATTCATTTATTTATTTTTACAAATTTTGAACATGAATGAGAGCCCCACTTTTTATTCTCTATCCTGTGGATCTTAGTTGACCTTCTGTGCTGAGGATCTTGGCAGTGAGTCCTTCATTAAAGAAGTAGCCTGGGTTGTGTGTTTCCCAAGTCAGGGATTTTTAACACTGGTTACCTTCTGGCCCTGTACTGTTTTTGAGGAGCCCCCCAACTACCTCTCAGTATAAACCCGATTGTAACCAATCATTGCTACCATCTTGGTCTCAGTCAGCAGTTTCTGGGGCAGGTACCCCAGAAAATCTGTGACTGCATTGGGATGTGCCTTGGTATTTGTATCCTGGCAGATAAAAATCAGAAGAAGCTTTCTTCATAGCTTATTTGCCATTGTCAACCCAGTGCTAGAATTCCTCTAGAAACATTGTTGGTCTCTTTGTTGATATGATAGTTTATTTGGGATATTGGTTCATTTTAACTTAAGTATCGGTGTCTCATTACTTGCAGTAACATCGTAAATCTTGTTCATGCTATTCTAGCAAAAGATGCAGCTAAAATATTTTATTCATAGGCATTAAATGACTGGCCTAAGATCACTCAAGAATCTACATTTAGAGATAAAGACTTTGCAGTTTCTGGCAATAAATCATAAGTGATGGCTATACTAGCCAAAATAGAAATAAAAGAGACTATGCCATGTATTAGATATGTAGGACATATCCAAAATTGGTCTGACATATTGGTAATCATTTAATTCTTTATCTTTCAATTTAAAAAAATTATTAGGCCCTTGAAGAACAAATGTGTTTTGGATAAATTTTTATTGTGTCATATTTATTTGCAATCTTCTCTAATCTGTGAACACATACCCTTCTTGTTAACCCTGCTAAATATTTTTTCCTTTTCTTCCTTTTGGGATCTGAATGTTTTTCCCATTAACTAGATTGTGATTTGCATTGTTTTCTGAGTTTTTTTGTAATTATTTTGTAAAAATTTTAAGAAAATATTATCGCTTGTAATACAACATACACACTTTATTATATGACAACTGTAGGAGAAAAGTATCATATCCCCATTTTTTTTTTTTTAAAGATTTTACTTATTCATTTGAGAGAGAGAATGGGAGAAAGAGCACGAGAAGGGGGAGGGTCAGAGGGAGAAGCAGACTCCCTGCTGAGCAGGGAGCCCGATGTGGGACTCGATCCCGGGACTCCAGGATCATGACCTGAGCCGAAGGCAGTCGCTTAACCAACTGAGCCACCCAGGCGCCCTCATATCCCCATTTAAAAGTGAACAGTTGAGGGGCACCTGGGTGGCTCAGTCAGTTAAACATCTGACTCTTGATTTCAGCTCAGGTCATGATCAGGGTCATAGGATCAAGTACTGCGTCGGGATCCCTGCTCAGCCCAGAGTCTGCTTGTCCCTCTCCCTCTGCTCCCCGTCCCCTGGCTCGCATATGCATGGGCACACTTTCTCTCTCTCAAATAAGTAAAATATAAAAAAAAATAAGTGAACAGTTAACTTCATTTTTTTACTACTTCTACCATTTTTTACTTTTGTTAACTGTTTATCTACAGGTAGTAGGAACTCATCTCTGTCCCATCTTGAGAAATCTAGGGAAAGTGAGGTTGACGTTTCCTCATTTTTCTCAGATAACATCTGTTTTTAAATATCCCAGATGTATATATATAAATTGGTTCTTAGACAAAACTTAATCTATTAAAAAGAGCTGAGCAGATTTTTGAACTATTGTCATGTAATAATTTATTAATCTGTCTTTAATATTAAGGTCTTCTATATATTTTATTCTTTTTCCCATTCAGGCTTTTTAAAGGCATGTTCTGAGTAGCCACATCTATATAAATGAAAGCCACATTTAGAATTTGGAAGTTTTCTTGTCCAATTCATCTTCACATAATAGTTTAAGAATAAAATAATGTTAGTCTTTTTACATATTACAAATCCACTAAGATGTATAAAGTGTTTATTCCAACTCATGTGGACCCCCTCTTCCCGTGTCATATACACACCTACGTGGTAAAGGCAAGGAGGGATTCATGATTGCTGAGTGGCTACTGTTAATTTTGTACCCTGTGGAAACAAGTTTTGGAGTAGTTTTTTTTATTTTCTCAAAACAATAGTAGTCAGCCCTACCCAGCTTCATTTGTCAAGCCCCAGAATTCAGAAGTCCCCAGCCCAGGAGCTCAAAATAGTCATCCTAGAACCTCCCCCATTGGAGGGGGTCCCATTCTAACAACACAGTGCCTCAAAAGGCAGATTGAAGCGGATCAGCATGTGTTATGAACCTTCTGTGCCTACATTACATTCATTAGCTACTGTGAATCATTCCATTAAAAATAAGTTTCATAGAGAAGCTTAATGACTAATGGTGTTTATCAGTGTGTTGTACTGATAGTTTTCGATTAGAAGTCAAGAAACCTGTGTCCCAAGGGGCTCCTGGATGGCTCAGTTAAGTGTCCAACTCTTGATCTCAGCTCAGGTCTTGATCTCATGGTCACTTGAGTTCAAGCCCTGAATTGGGCTCCATGCTGGGTGTGGACCCTACTTTAAAAAGAAAAAAAAAAAGAACACCTGTGTCCCTGGAAAGTACTCTGCCACAGTGCTTCCTTTTGCCATTATCACCACTGAGGAAATGGTGGGAGCAACACTGCCCACTTGTAAACAATTACAGAAGTATTCTTATGTGTAGGCCACCAGGGCTAACGCCAGCCCATTTGCATTTCTCTTTGCTAAACCCACCAGTAATATGTCTTAGATCTGAAACCCAGTGAGAGGTTCCTTTGATTTAAAACCTAAATAAATGCTAAATATAGTAATCAGATTCTGTGATTCCAGAAGGGCTTTGTCAGTAAAATAAGAATAATTATCTTTGAATCTCAAAATGGGTTTATAACTTTTCTTATTGGCTATTTGTGCTTTCCATTAGTTTTTACTTGGCAGACTGTCCTTTGACCACGTTGAGATGTGGTATCAGGTCATACCACAACTATTTAGTGAGCATTGCTCTATCGCAATCCTGTAACAGTTAACCTTTTGTTGGGAAGAGCCTCCAAATTATAAAAACTATTGATCCATGAAGCATAAAACATCTGTCTGTCTTTATAAATGGTAACAAAACAAATGTGTTGCTTTTTTAAAATATGGTGGTATACAACTAGGTGCTTTATCATGATTTTCTCTTTTTTTTTTAAATTAATCTTATTAATGGCTCAATTGGATGTCCTTTGTATTTCTAGGTGGGTTGCCTATGAAAAAGAACATTTTAAAGGCCAGCAATTCTTGCTTGAAGAAGGAGATTTTGAAGACAGTAATGCCTGTGGGGCATTAAGTGGCCCCATCTTGTCTTTCCGGTTCTTACAAGCTGTGAGTTAGCATCGTTATTCTTAATTTTCAATTGGTTTTCTACGCATGAAAATCAGACATGAGTTGTGATAGAACATGAGGTTATAAAATGTTTGGAATACCTGAAAGCATTATGCTGAACTGCTTATGTGGTTTTTCTGCTTTTCTTAATGGCTAAGATGATTACAGAATACTTGGGTTAACTTTTCATCCGTCAGTTCCATAAGTATTTGTTGATCGCCTGCTTCGTGAGCTGGATTGTATCAGATGTTGGTGATACAGTGACCAGAGTCTCCGTCCCAGCTTTTCAGAGCTGGCGGCCTGTAGGGAAAATAGTACTTTTATAAATGCTTGATAATGTTTGACTATGATTGGATTAGGCACAAAGTACTCACCAGAGAAAGGTCAATTGCTCCCACTTGGAAAAGAGAGGAAAAGATAACAGTTGAACAAAATTTCAGGTTCAAGAGTTGGCCAAATGGAGAGGTTCCAGGACGGACTGAAGGGGAAAGGTGTAGGTGCTGTTTTATCAAGAGATTAACATATGAAAAGGCAAGGATGTGAATCAGTGGTTCTCAGCTGGAGGTGACTTTACCTCACTGCATTTAGCAGTGTCAGGAGACATTTTGGATTGTTGTGACTTGGGCGGAAGGGGGAGGGGAGTTGTGATACTGACATCTAGTGGGTAGAGGCCAGGGAAACTGCCAAACCTCCACAACTCACAGGACAGCCTTCTCACAAGATGTCATTAGGTCCAGGGGTGCCTGGATAGTGCAGTTGGTTAAGCGTCCAACTCTTGGTTTCTTTCGGCTCAGGTCGTGATCTCAGGGTCATGAGATCAAGCCCCACATCGGGCTCTGCACTGAGCACAGCAGAGTCGGCTTGAGCGTCTCTCTCCTTCTCCCTCTGCTTCTCCTGCTTGTGCGCGCACATGCTCTCTCTCTAAAAATAAATAAATCTTAAAAAATAATGTAATCAGGTCCAAAATTTTAATAGTACAGAGATTGAGAAACCCTCACATAAGTGAAATTGGTGTGTTTGGGAAATGCAGTTAAGTCAGGATATTAAGCAGAACTTTGGGAAAATGAAACCAAGAGCCAGATAATGAAGGGCCTTTTATGCATATAGAGGAGTTCAGATTTTTTTTCTTGATTTGACCTTGAGCCTGTGATGGATTTTAGGCCTAGTGAGCAAGATTAGATTAGAAGCTTTGGAAGATCTTTTTGGTGACTCTTGAGAAATGGCTCCGGGTGGAGGAGGTAAGTCTGGACATTACAGGACTCCAGGTGGAGGTTGATGAGGTCATTGAGAAGAGGAGATAAATGTTAAGAGAGTTCTGCAGGATATCACTGCTTATCAAATGTTGCTCATTTTCCTGACCAGCTCTAGAGAATTTTTAATGTGTTCAGAGGGACATACTTTCTTAGGATTCAGGATTTACCACTGTAGTCTCTTTCCAGAGTAATCTGTATCCATATAAACTCTATAAACTATCTGGAATGTGTTTCCAAAGCCCTCTTCAAAGGAATTGATAAGTGAAGAGTGATTAGGGGGCCCATCCAGAGTTAGAGTGAGCACAGGTTGGTTGTGTGCTCTGGCCCTTCAGGTTTTTGTCTGTTGGGGCCCTTCACCTGGTCAGGCAGGAAGGGCCAGAATGGGAGAAGCAGCACAGGGAACAAGGGAGCATTTTTTTTTTTTTTTTTTGTGAATGATCTTTGTTAGTAAGAAAGTGAGTTGGAAACCAATTCTACCTAAAAGACATAACTTTTAAGGTATTTAGTCCACAGTCCTATTATACAAGGACCACGGGTTTTTTCTCTACCTAGCCATTCCTTACTTGACCACTAAAGGCAAGCAAGACAAAACAAGATAAACCCTCATCTTTTATTTTAGGTCTTCATGACTACATGCATTCAGGGAACTATGGGTCACTCAACAGGTAGAGTTGACATAAGACATCTTTTGCCCGTATAGATTCCCCTAGTATCCCTAACCTGGGAAGAAATGAAGCATTACATGTAAGATCTAAGTTGAAATAATATAAAATAAACAAGAGGATAGATAGAAAAACTGCATAATACAATGCAATTTTCTAATGTCCTGGCTTCATTATGCAGAACACTCTGGATCTACTAAGGTCAAATTCTGGACATGTTCCTTAGGGATAATGTAATCTGTGTCACAGAGTACTTGGAGAAGACAATGGGAAATACGTTTCTAATTCCAAATGAGTCAGGCAGATATATAATGACTTTGAGTTAACTTTTTTTTTTTTTTAAAAGGAGAGGTCCAGGAAAATATAGGAGTATTTAGACTCCAGGGATTAAAAAAGGAATTTTTATTTCTTGGCTTCCTCGATAAAACTTTCTTGGTATGCTTATTTTTTCTCTGTTTTATACTAGCTTAACTTTTGGATCTGCTTTTATTAAGATTTTCAGTCTTGGGACCTCTTTTCAGATCTTTGGAACCACGTGGTATGCGATGGGAGATCATTATTTCTTCTAAATTAATGGGTATACCAGATCTCCATTGGTGTCTCATATTACTTTGTCCACCAGAGGGTTATAGCACAAGAGCTCCAGGGCAGATCAGATCTGCTGCAGGGTTTTATGGAATTTAAAAACACCCAAATTACTAATCCTTAAAAAGACGTATCTTTGGTCCTGAAGCATCTGCTCATTGGTTTTTTCTGACATTGGGGAGTTCTGTACCAGAGACTATTCTAAGCTATCTAGATTTTCCCTTGGATATAAGTGCTTTAAAAATAGAAAGCAGAGTACAGATTTGAGATCGTTCCATCATTATTCATTCTTAAGCAACAGAGCTCCACTTAAATCTGTGTGACTTTCAAAATTACTTAATTGTGCCTGATAAAGCAGGGATGCTAGTAACCTGGAAACCTCATTGTGCTTACCGTGGACATGACTCTAAGTGCCTGTTGCAGTCATCTCCTGAACAAGGCACTTAGAAGTTTTGGTTTTGGGTTTTGTAGTTTTTTACATGTTTTATATCACATTTCATACATGTGATCCCTAGAGATTTAGCCCGGGTGACTAGATTTGGCTTAGAGTTAGAGCCCTGCCCAGCAGGGACACCATATTGATGGTAACTAGTCAACTAGATCAGACACTGTGTATTTGGTAGGTTTGAGTGAAAAATGCAGAGGGAGTGAAAACCAGGAGAATGGCTTAGAAAGGTACTTAGAAAAAGATAGAGGGCAAAAGCTATAAGGCAAGGAAAGCCATGAATAAACAAAAGCAGATGTAAAGAAGAGAATGATGCCACTTAAGAGGCTCCCCTCACCCTCGGCCAGGTCTCTGGGAATAGCAGGCAAGTAGAAAGGATACAAACTCAAGTCACGTGAGTAAATGTGTTTGTGAAATTGTCTGCTGCCAGCTCTTGTACTTGGCACTGGGTCCTGTGATAGCGGATCCCGCCTTCTCTGCTCACCTCTAGCCTGCACTGTTGCCAAGCAGCCCCCAGCCTGCTTCCCAGCTCACTCTCCCACAACCCACACGGTAGGACTTGTGCAAATCATTGCTCAAGTAAAGTACATCACATCATAACACAAGTTATTTCTTAATGAAAGGGCACAGACACAGCACACCTGCACATGTCCGTATTTATCTCTCTCTGTCTTTGTCCCATTTTACTCCAACACATCGTAATGACCCTTGGCATTTCAGCTTGTCCTCGCTCCCCTATTCCTGCCGCCCTCACGGGGAGTAGAGAACAGTTGTAGGGGCCGAAGAAGTAAAAACAAATGGAGCATTTCAGAGTCACCAGAGTAGGGGAGGGGAGAGGTCCATATAATTTTGTGAGAACTGCTGAAGACTCTCCCATTGCAGTTGGGCCTGATTGGATAGTGGCTGTTGACAGCGGTTCCTGCCCAGGACCCAGACAGGGCCCCCTTCAGCTCATCATCATATTGTATCCTCGCAACCACCTTGAGCTAGTTATGTACTTTCATGTGACAAGAAACAGGCATGTTCAGGTTCTTCAGGTGATGGAAGTTTATGTTGTCAGGACAACCAGGTTTGCTGGTGTGGCACCCAGGCTGTAAACGTATTTCATTAGGAAGGCTTGCCCTGGGGACTTTAAGGCAAATCACTTATGGGCTATTAAAGCCTTGATTGAAATGATTTATATATTTATATATACATATATTTATATCTGCAAAATAGGTCTGTGTCAAAATAGATATAGATATGTGTGTGCATACATATGTATATGTGTGCATGTGTATGCATATATATTATGTGTATATATGTAAAATCAGGCTTTAAGGGAGCTCAATAATGATAAAAACTAGAAGTGTTTTGAGAATAAAGTGTTATGTTAGTAGAAGGATGGATGGTGACAGTGAGGTAAAAAATTCACCCAGCCCTCATTTTTTTCTTTAAGAACCATGTGAAAGGTAATGAAGGTAACACATATCCTCAGGTTCCAAAGGTTTGCTGTCAAGGAGAAATTAAAAATATAATTATGGGTTATGAATTATAATAAAGATCTCAGGTAAAAATCCTTTTTCATCTTTTATCCTAAAGTCTCAAATGAAATTTGATCCAGTTATATGAACACTTTTTAAATCCTTCGAAGCTGACAAGTAAGTAGTAAATGAGAAAATTATTTTAAGTGTATTTTCCCTCTTCTTATGGAAGCTTTGGTTTTTGTTTTTGACACTGTTTTGCTTGTTCATATAAAATGAATGTTTATCCTAGAAATCTCCTTTTCTTAGATTAAATTTATTTTATATATATATACATATATATATTTAAGATTTTATTAATTTGAGAGAGAGAGCACAAGCAGGGAGAGTGGCAGAGGGAGGGGGAGAAGCAGGCTCTCCACTGAGCGGGGAGCCTGATGTGGGCAGACGCTTAACCAACTGAGCCACCCAGGTGCCCCAAATTTATGATATTTTTAAAGGGGAGAGAAAATTGATATTGTTGAGACTTACAGAAGTTGATAACATTTTCCATAAGTCTAAAACTTACTTACAAACAACAAAGTAGTAGGGACAGAGGAAGAGATTTTTTTTTTTTTTGATTTTTTTTTTTTTTTTAAGATTTTATTTGAGAGAGAGATACAGCACAAGTCAGGGAGGGCAGAGGGAGAGGGAGAAACAGGCTTCCCACTTAGCAGGAAGCCCAAAAAGGGGGCTCCATCCCTGGACTCTGAGATCACAACCTGAGCTGAAGTCAGATGCTTAACCAACTGAGCTACCCAGGCGCCCATGCTGCTTTTTTTAAAAAATAATGTATTCTGTGTTCTACAGTTAAAAAGTCTATTTTAAAGAGTTGAAAAAATGTAGGTTAAAATTGTCCAACTTCCCTGGATCCAAAGATAACCACTCTTGGGTTTTTTTCCTAGTAGTCTTCTTTTATGACATGTTGGGTTTTTTGGTTTTTGGTTTTTGGTGGTTTTTTTGCATGCCTATGACCTTACCAGGTTTATAAGTTTGAGTTTTTGCCCTGTTCTTTCATCTTATCTGACAGTGATTAAGAGCTTAGGGTAGATAAGTAGATAAATTTGGACTCAAATTCAATCTCTGCCCCTCAGTAGCTGTGTTAACCTCAGACAAATTACTCCCTTTCCTTAGCTGGAAAATAAGACTGATAGTAATATAATCTCATGTGGTAGTTCTTTTGGAAATAGGCACATGAAGCTCCTGGTCAGTAGTATCGAATGTACTGTTAGCTTCTTCTTAATTATATTCCATCAAGGGGTAGGTAAGATGCATAAAGGTTTATGTTTATACATCGTTTGGGCATTTACACTGTTTACAGCTTTTCAGTATTATAAAAAAATGCATCTTTGCATATAAATTGCCCATCATTTAGTTTTAGGAAATTTTTTCTAGTTCTTAAAAAAAGAATTTCAACAGTATCAGAGTTAATATCAGTCTTTTAAAATGTATTTCTAAATTATTTTCTAAAATAGCTATCCAGTTTATATTTCAACCCAGCAATGTTCTCAGACAAAACTGGATTTTTAGATTCTTCTTGTTTTAAAAAGTGAAATTGTATCTAATGGTTTTAATTTGAATTTCTTTATTTTTACTGGTGAAATCAGACATTTGCTTACTTGTTTGTAATGCTTATCTTTTTTGTGAATTGTGTCTTTTGCTGACTTATCAACTTGAGTCTTAAATTTTTTCTGGTATTTTTGTTTCAAGTATATTATCTAACTATAAAAATGTTAAAATTTTCCCCTCATTTTATTTTTTTAATCTTTTGTCAAGGAAGTTTCATTTTTTCTTTTACATTTAAGCTTATAAAATCCTCTTCCACAAAATGCCAATCACACATTGTATGTTAACTGTATTTCATGTTGTGGCGTTTACTCTTTAGGCACAAGTGAAACTTTTAGTTTCCTTTATAATTAGTGTAACATAAATAGCCTGTAAATCCCAGAAATTTACCAACTCTTGATTAATTTGCACTTATATATAAAAATGTTTCCTTGATTAAAGTAAATTCAGACTTTTTTTTTTCTTTAAACTATTGAAGAGTAGTCACTATTAAGATTGTTTCCAGTTCCATTTAAAATTTTCCCTGGAGTTATTTGTGTGAAATTATCCCAAGTATGTGAAAATTGTGCTAAGATATTGCAGTCTATAAAACAAAATCCATATGTTTTCCTTACCTTTCCTCTTCCTCTTTTTAGAATTTTATAGAATCTTCTATCACACTGTTTGAATCTGACCTAGAAAGTGGGAAGTTTATTGACATTACAAATCAGGATATTTCTGACTTGGAAGAAGTCGGCTTTGGCAGTGAAACAAGATCCATTCACGTTAAAAGTGGAGTGTAAGTTGCCTCCCATTCTGGGAACCTTGAGAGGTTCTTTGGTTTTAAAATTGTTGGTTGCTCGATTCTGTATCACCTCTGTTCTTTTTCCCTTTCCCGCCCGCCCCTACTAGATGGGTTGCCTACCAGCAGAAGTTCTTTTGTGGAGAACAGTACATTCTAGAGAAAGGGAAATACAAATGCTTTTTTGACTGGGGAGGATCAAATAATATAATCATGTCAATACGACCTATCCAGCTGGTGAGTTAAGAATGATGACCATAACCAATTCCAGAGCATATAATGGCATACACTTGACTATGTGAAACAGGCTTTTTCAAAGTGAAACTGCTGGATTATGTTATGTGAATATATAGAGAAAATGAAATAGCATGTGTATTTTCTTAGACTGTATAGGGAGCTAGTAGTAGGTGGTATGAGCGCATTAATGAGATGACTATGATTTGATCACTTCATTCATTTAACAGAATTTATTTCATGCTTCATATGTCAGGCACCACTGATCACTGGAGATACAAGATGAATAAGATTGCCCTGACGGGCCTCGGTCTCTTAGAGGACATTGATGTGTAGGTGATTGATTGTGGTAAGATTAGTGAGGAGGTGGAGTGTGTAGGCAGTGCTGGGGGAACCAGTGAAGGAGCACTCAGAGCCTGGGAGTTGGGCACATGACACTCTTGCATTAAGTGATATCTTAAGGGATAAAAGCACTTTTGCCAGATAATGAAGCGGGGCAGAAAAGGCAATCCTCAAAGAGGTAATAATCTCCTCCTGTGCAAAGTCAAGCAGTTATGAGAGAGTATGGCCAGTGTGGATAATAACAAACACCCCAAGAAGGGTGCCCATGATATAGTGTGGGAAAGGTAAGGGCAGGAAGCTCAGACTCTGTCTTTCTGATGGACTTTGAGGCACATATTTTTTTTTTTTCCCAGCTACATTACTCAAAATGAATTAGTAAGTATTAAATACTAAAATTATTATAAAATAATCCCGTAAGTTATTTGAGGGTCATAACCAATTCAAGAAATCTAGTAAATTAGACCTTTTTTTTTCCATTTTTCAAATGGTATTTTCAAAACTTTGAAAAAGACAACTAAGATTATATGATTACAGTTTTTTAAAATGTTTTAATATATGTTTCAGGAACCACTTGGAATAAATGAGCCTCCACATTTGGTATGTTTCAAAACTTTCTTAACTTACTATTTACCAAAAGCATTTATGCCCTTTGTCTCAATTCTTTCTCTTTCCATCAGATAAATTTCTTATATCTACGAAGCAGGGCAGTTTATATGGTACCTGGTACCTATGGGTAGAAGAGTGCCCACCTCCATTACGGGTTGTATTGGCCTGGACTCGTCACATTTCATTTTGTTTTCTCCCCAAAGAGCTTTAGCTCTGACCACTTTGGGGTCATTTTGAACCTCTGCCACTCCTTTCCTATTGCCCGTCCGTTCTTCAATGTCGCATTCTCTTTCAGCACAGCACATTCTACTGTCTTTGGAGGAGCAGACTTAACATAGAGAAATGGCTGTCTGGGCATGCTTATTATGTAAATGTATTTCTAATACCTAAATCAAATATTTCTTGAAAGCACTAGTAAAATTGCAGCCCTGCTTGTTTATTTCTAGTGTGTTAATGATTTGAAGGATTGGGCAATACTCTGGAGCCTAATGTTTATTATCCATTGAGGGCTACAAATTATGCTTATTTTATGCTTCTAAAAACTCTGTGACGTCAAAATTAATCCCAGTTATTGATGACAAAACAAAGATTTAGAATTTAAGTGTCATTTCACACAGCTAGAAGTAGCAAAATAGGCCTTTTTTTTAGCATATGACTCCACTCAACTAAACTGTTTTCAGGATTTTGCATCAGAGAAAGATATATAATATAATCAGTACAACCATAGGAGGAAGAGGATATGAGAGACATTGCTGCTTCTGTCTCATTTTAAATAACAAATTTGGAAAAATTTCTGTCAAAACCCAATTGAGTGATTAATTTTAAATATTTGACATTTGCTGGCTTTAGATAATGCTGAATCTTTTTCTCTGCATGTGTTTATTTTTCATGTTCATGTCAGTGTTTCTATATTTCAAGTCAGCTTAGTTGTAACCATGTTTCTGTTCATAGTGTTTTCAGGTTTTCTTATTTTCTGATTAGCTCAGGCCTATTGGCAACATTTCCTTTTTGAATATAATTAAATTGTTATATTTGGAGACACTTCCTGCGAGATCTTTATTTCAAATCTTTGAAAACTCCAACAGTGAACTTTTAAAGCACTTGTACGTGAATCAGCATAACATGAACAATTAAAGGGTTAAGCAGGGATAATTCCAAACTGCACATTTCCTGAGTTTTAAGTGCAGATAAAAGTCACATTCTTTTAAGTTCGGTTTTCTCCCTCCTACATTCCTGTTCTGTTTTTATGGACTTCCTTGTTTGGGGCGGATTGCTTGGAGGATTTTCTTTATAGTATTTCCAGTCCAACTTGAAGAGAGAGGAAGCAGCAGAAAACACACAGTGAAATCAGGCCCACTTCATATTTCTGGATCTGGCTCAGCCATTGCCTTGTGAAATAAGTGTTTCTGACAGGTGTATGATAGCCAGATAATTAATATGCAGACAAAGCCTCCTTCGTTTACCTAGTATCAAAGCTCTTACTATTTTCATTGAACCAAATTTTCGGAATGTTTTGCTTATTTTTACTAAGGTGGGGAAAGAGGATCTTGACTAGCTCTGGTTCCATTCAGTGATTAGAAAGTATTTTCTTCTTCACAAATAGCTGTCATAGTCAGTTGGGATAGTTAATCTTCCCTGAGGACTAAGGAGGAAATGACTTCTCAGAGTTCAAGTCAAAGGACGGCTTTGTTGTTGTTTTTTGTTTTTTGTTTTTTTTTATTTTTTAGTGCTGGTGATTTTAAAGGGAACCTCAAGCAACCTAAGAAGGGAAAAGCCAGAATATGTATGTGTATGGAGATAAATATACATCATGAGCGTTACTCTGATAAATACATCATTTCTGCTGTGTAACCATATTATAATGAGATACGTCTTATTTGAGACACAGAACACCTCCTTTGAGAAGATTCTTTTTTTTCTATGGCTGAAGACCAGTCACCGAGTCTAACTGCCAACTCAAAATATACAGCATCATTATATAGTTTCATATACAGCAGCTAGCATTTAATTTTGTTTTTATTATTTTCCCCAAAGAAAACAAAAAATTAACAGAATATGGATTATGTTCATAATGGTATCATCTCTTTATCTTAGCAGATCAGATCACTCACTAGATTAAATTTTATAAAAGTGAGTTTAGTTTTCAGGGAGGTTGTAGTCAGGCACGGTGCTCTAGAAATTCTAACCAGTTACGCCCTTTGGTACAACTAAGGACCATTTTTTTTCTTCCTAGAATATTTTTCAAATCTGTTTGCAAATATTATTAGAAGTTTTGATTTCCTGGAATATTGAGCCTCTCTTTCGTTTTATACATGATTCTAGCTGAGAAAAAATCAACTGGATATTTTCTTATATTGGATAATTTGGCTACATTGAAAAAGTGGTCACAGGATATTTAACAGTTACCATGTATGGGGGACAGGAAAGTGACAGTTTTAGGCAAATGTCAATAAGATTGAAGAGTACTAGAGGAAAACACCTCTTCGTGGTGCTGCAACCAGATCATTTTTATAGAATCCAAAGACCAGAAATAGGAAGAGCTACTTTCCTGAGTAAAGAAAGCCTTCTATGAGTAACCAGGGAAGTAAAATTACTGTGTAGTAAGTATTTGATGTTAGGAGTACATAACACTACAATCCTGAGACACTGTGATGTAATAGAAGAATAGAAACTGATAGAAACAAGACTTTTCCTTATTTAACAATGAGGGAGGTCCAAGGGCTGCAGGAAGTCTTGTTTAGGTACGATAGAAAGTTTCTCATAGAAATTAGTGTTGGAATAAAGTTACATTGAGAAAATTATTCTGATATTGTGAAATAAATTGAGTACAACTTATGTGTTTGGTCAGTAATTAAAATTTTGAGTTCTCCGTTTGTCCAATAAAAGACCTATTATATTTATTCATATATATCATAAATGAAAAGTACATAATAAAAAGCATTTCTGTAAAAAGTTCATCATAAAATGGTGATAGTTTCTGTCTAAAACAGTAGTTCAAAGAAGTAAGATAATATATGTGAAAAGGTAGTTGGCACTGCAAAACAGTGGTAGTGTGTGTGTGTGTGTGTGTGTGTGTATCCGTACAATTCCATTTGCGAGGCTGGTGGAGATTTAAAAGGAAACCAGAATGTGCCTTATCCACCTACCTTTTCCCAGGTCTTAATTTTACCAAGGCACTGTTATTTAATTTCACTAAGAGTAGAAACCATAATTTAATTATTATAATTAATAAACACAGAATTGGTTTCTATATGGACCACTCTCAGAACATTATTATGAGAATTCTCAGACATTTGTAGGGTAATCAAAATGAGGCATTACTTTTCTGGGATTGATCAAATTTTGGGTGAACCCTATGGCACTCTGTCTCATTTGGGGAGTAAAAATTTAAAAAGCTCAGGTCAGCATTAAGCCTGATTTTTCAGTTTGGGCAAAGAATTAACCCATCAAATCCAAGAAGTATTTTATGGCAAATGTGTGTGTGTTTGTGTGTCTGTGTGTATTTTAATTAATGCTCCTGGGTCTGAAGGCAGACTAAACACTAGAGTTGGTTACTATATATACCATCTGAAAATGCTTAACTTGCATTGTCAGTTGTCTGGATTTCATGGCTTCATGGTGAAATAGTGAAGTATAAACCTTAAGCTCAGCAACATAAAAACAAACTGGGTAGATGCAGAGTGAACAAGACAGCTGTGACCTCTGTTCTCATGAGGCTTTTCCAACTCTTAATTGTGAATTAAGATATTTGCAGGTAGAAGAAATTACGTTTTTTGGAAGTAAAATTGTGATTTACTTCTCGATCTCCTGTTTAAAAGCCTTTAAGTTAAAACACGTAGTTTGGAAAATGACTA
Source organism: Mirounga leonina (assembly GCF_011800145.1). Classification (NCBI taxonomy): domain Eukaryota; kingdom Metazoa; phylum Chordata; class Mammalia; order Carnivora; family Phocidae; genus Mirounga; species Mirounga leonina. The sequence continues at coordinate 18,790,577 of NW_023270431.1, forward strand.
ACCAAAATATATGTTCTTATCAAGGAAATGAGGGGCAGTTTCCCTGGACACATAGAATTGTTCTTCTACAAGGAATTGTTTTAGAAGTCTGCCTCATTTTGGACTTCCTTTTTGTTGCTACCCTCTGTATCCACCAGAAGGATCATGGTAGAAACTTGCTGGGTCATACCTCCTTAAGGCAAGGAGTCCCTTGGTGTTGGAATGCTTCAAATGCAGGCTGGTTTCACAATAGCAGGTCAGGCTGTGCCAAGCCATGGTTGGTCCAGGGGAGTTGGTTCTCCCACTTCCCTGATTTTCGCCGGTCTTTGATGTCAGAGCAGAAGGAGATAGTCCACAAGCAGTTCCTCAGAACTCGGAGGCTATCAGCCTCTAAGAGGACTCTTGGGAAGATGAAGGAGGCAAACATCAGCAGTTCAAAGCAGCTTTGTTCTTGATACAGCGCGAGCGAGAGACAGGACAGTGCTGCCCAGCACTCAGTATGATGCCTTCTTAGCTACAATGCGGGCCTGTCAGTGCACGGTGAACCGGGGGCCATGTTATTTCAAGGCTCCAGTGTGTTTTGAAATATTTATAGGGCTCATTAATTCTTTCTTCCCTATTACATAGATCCAAGGCCACTAGAGTTGCAGATTATTGTGTATCGGGTCTGAAGGGAATCACAGTTGAGATTTCATGGATTTTTCAACAAAAAGGACTAAAGTAGAAATGTGGTTGTATATAACTGTAAGCTTTATATTTAGGATATTCTTAACAGTAAAAGGGAGCCCGTTGGCTGACATGCACGACATGGATGTCTTTCTTTCTTCACCATAAATCTGCTACTCTCGTCGTTACCTTCTCTGCCATCTGTTCATGAGCTTCCTCAGGCCCACTTACCTGTGTGTGCTCAGGTTCCCTCCTGCAACCTTTTATTAACTGGGTCAGGGAGACCTGGGAAGAGAAAAGGCTTACCAACCACCCCTCGTACTAACTGAAACTGCCTTCATATTTAGCACTGAATTGCTTCTTTATCTTAAACATGTAGTCTCAGCCCAAGGGGTAATTGTTTGATACAATGGGCAGGGACCACATGTTAGTGGAGGAGGGATTCTGATTTAATCTTATATGTAGAATTGTTTTCTGGCCTCTGTGCCCAGAATCTGGTGCAAAAGATGGATGAAAATGGTAAATAAATGGTGACATTTCCAGAAATGGGTAAGGAAACAAAAATGGGAGTTTAAAGAGAATATCATCCTTAACAAGGATCCATTGGTAATAGATTAAACACTCATATTTTGCTGAATTTTAATTTTTTAAAAGATTTATTTATTTTAGAGAGAGTATGAGCAGGAGGAGTGGCAGAGGGAGAGGGAGAGAAATCCTCAAGTAGAATTCTCAAGCTGAGCGTGGAGCCTGATGTGGGGCTTGATCCCATGACCCTGAAATCATGACCTAAGCCGAAATCAAGAGTTAGACGCTTAACCGACTAAACCACCCGGGTGCCCCAATTTTGCTGAATTTTTTTTATAAATACAAGAAATGAAAGGTTTTCATTTACTTTTGTGATAATGTCAAACAGTTGTTTTCTGTTAAATTGTTGTATTATTGTTCTCATAGCTCAAAGCATTCAGTAAACCAGGGTTCCAAGGTGAATGTGTAGATTTTACAGAAGAAATTTCTGATTTGACTTCATTCATGCCATGTTCTTTTAAAGTTCTTCGGGGTTGGTAAGTATGCTTGTTGAGTGTTTTCTACTAATGTTTAATAACTAAATTTCCTTTAAATTTGCAGAGGTTTGACTTGTTTTATTTTTTTTGATTCACAGTGAATTAAAAAAAAAGTCTTTTAGTCATTGGTCAAGTGCTAATTAGTCTACAGTAATTTTGCCTAGCCTGTATTATGGGCCACCTTGTAATACAGAGAAAAAAATGCTGATTAGCTAACTTTGGCAACATTGTGGCCATTTTATTTTCTCGCTGTTATTTTAGATTATTTTCTAAATATTTTGAATGCTTATATTGTATGTTTATTGGATAGCATAATAGAATGCTATATAAAAAGCAGTGTTTTGTCCATAATAGACCTATTACACCTAAATTAAAAAAAAATTTCTTTAACGTATGTATCAATCTCATCTCACAGATGACTCCTGATTTCAAAGTTAGGGTTTCCCATGATCACATACCAAATGTCAGACCCATGATTGCTTTAGTCATTTTTTAAAAAATTAAATTAAATTAATTTTAATAAATTTAAATTAAATCTTATATTCTTTGAGCTACAGCCATACATTGGGTCTTTTTCAGATGTAAATGAACTATATGTGATTCCCAAGGCTAATACATATTTCCTCAATTTTTTATTGTAAAATATACATAAAATACAGTTTACCATTTTAAAGTATACAGTTCAGTGGTAGGTCTATTTCAAGTATCTACCTAATAACTCATCAGAATCTCTCTGTTTATTCCTCAAGATATTTTGGATTCATCAGTTCTCCTTTTCCTCTTGAATCAGTTCTTCTACTTGAAGAACTCCAGTCTCCTGATTAGCTCCACTCCAGTATTATCTTCCTTCCATCTTTTACCACAAACCGGTCATAGCCCAATTATTTGTCCCAAAATACAGTTTACTATTTTTATTACTCTGCTTTACATCCCCCAGTCATCCTCTCCTACCCGTCCGATGGAGTTCAGATACCTCCTTTTCCAGGATTTACCATCAGTCAGTCTTATCTGTCCCACCCATTCCCCATTCTGTCCTTACACTGCCTCCCTCTCTTCCACTCTTCCCACATTTACTCCGCGGAGTACTTTCTGTAAACCAGGGGTCAGTTGGCAAACCTTTTCTTTCAGGGCCAGGTAGCCTTGCAGGCTCTGTCCCAGCTACTCAGCTCTGCCACTGTGAGCACAAAAGCAGCCACAGCCGGTACCTCAGTGAGTGGGCGCACCTGTGTTTCAGTGAAACTCTAGTTATGGGCACTGGAATTTGAATCCTATAGCATAGGCACATATCACAGGCGCTTTTAATTTTTTTAAATCATTTAAGCACGTGAAAAGCAGACTTAGCTTGTGATCTGTACAGAAACTGGCAGGGGACAGATGGCCCATAGGCCATAGCTTGCTAACCCTGCTCTCTGTGAACGGCTCTAAGTTTCAGGGGAAGCTAGCCAGCAGGTGTTGTTTGTTTGGCCTACACTCTATGTTAAAAAATATCCATATTTTGGTTTAGGGTTTTTTCACCTCTTTAAAAAAAAATCAGAAGGTTTTGGGGTGCCTGGGTGGCTCAGTCATTAAGTGTCTGCCTTCGATCAGGTCATGATCCCAGGGTCCTGGGATCGAGCCCCACATCGGGTTCTCTGCTCGGCGGGTAGCCTGCTTCTCCCTCTCCCACTGCCCCCTGTTTGTATTCCCTCTCTCACTGTCTCTCTCTCTCTCTGTCAAATAAATAAATAAAATCTTTAAAAAAAAAAATCAGAAGATTTTAAAACTTCGAGAAGCATTCACCTTTCACAGTAATTAGCTAGTGTGAAGTAAATGGCATATGTGATTCCAATGTACCATAGGTTACATTCCCACTTTTTTTTTTAACCTGGTACACTACTCACGTACAACACTTGCCTGGCCTCCTACAGGCATGTAAGCTTGTGGCCCCCATTTAATACCAAACCAAGTATATCTTTAAGGGGGTCAGTCCATCCCCATTCCTTCTGTCAACCTTTTTTTTTTTAAAAGATTTTATTTATTCATTTGAGACACAGAGATACAGAGAGAGAGAGAGCATGAGCAGTGGGAGAGGCAGAGGGAGAGGGAGAAGCAGACTCCCGGCTGAGCCAGGAGCCCGATGTGGGGCTCGATCCCAGGACCCTGGGATCATGACCTGAGCTGAAGGCAGATGCTTAACCATCTGAGCCACCCAGGCGCCCCCCTTCTGTCAACCTTCTTAATTAACCCTAATTTCACCAGTCTTTCCCTCCTAGTTTTTCTGTAGCTCTTACTAGTTTGAACTTCTCTGTGCATGTTGTTATTTTTATACTTTCAAAAAGGATGTGGTTTTTATAATATTAAAACACATAAAATATATAGGACGCTGTAAGTTAGATTATCTGCAACTCTTTAGTGAGAGAGAAGTGTATACTGGGCACTTGAAATAATTTTGTTACTAGTATTTGGCTCTGAGTTTCTTCTCGACTAAGATGAAAGAAATTATAAGATATATTTTCATGGAAGTACTGAAGGTTTTCCGGAGGAAAGTGTTTTTCCCTGACACTGAAATCTAGGACAAATTAGTCATATGTTCACTTTATGTAGGGAATATACATTTTATATATGTGTATATATATATTTTTATATATGTATATATATTTATGTGTAGTTTATTAAACTGCAGTTTAATAAAAGAATACAGGAACTCTGACAGTTGCTTCAGTACCTGGAATATTTGGGAGACCTGGATTTAAGCCCAGTTCCACTACTTCCTAGATACATAACCTTAAATGAATTGGATTACTATCCAAAATCAGTTTTTTCATCTGTAAAGGAGGGATAATAACAGTACCTACCTCAAAGGATTTTTATAAGGACCAAATAAATGATGCATATGAAGGGCTGAAACTCCATGCCTACCATGTTGAGAACGTTTGATAAAATGCCTAATTACATAGCAGATATGACAGTAAATTACAGTGTTACAGAGCATCTCTGTGTGATCCAGAGTTAAGCCGGTTGAGCACAAGTACAGTTCTGGTGGTCTGAGAGTGCGGGGCTAGAACTTATACACACTGGATGGGAAGTAATAATAGCCCCTTCATTTCTCCCTTGGGCTCCTTCTTTTCAAAAAGGCATTTCCTAACCAAACTTCTGACGAGTGATATATTGAAGATAATCACTATCAAAGATTCTAATGGGCATATTTCTTTTTTAAAGAATCACTAGCAGATGTACAGGTGACAGATTTTTATATACTGTTGTGTGATTTTATGAGTCTAGTTTCTGTACTCCCCGACTGACAGCAAGCCCATCATTAAATAAGGATACAAGTGATTGTTTTTCCTAAAAGAATTTCTAATCTGTTCAAGTACTTAATAATCACTATAATCGATCCCAGGGTTTTGTACTTGAAGGCACTACATGAAGCTAATATCGTTAGCCTAAAGCAGATGTCTTGTTTCAGATTTTAGCTCTGTCATTTAACAGTTGAGGAGACCTTGGGCATATCACCTAACCTTTCTAATCCTTAGTTTTGTTGCCTATAAAAAATAAGGATGTGTTTCTACTTCATAGGATTGAGGACACAGTGTAATAATACAGGTTACGTATCTAACCCATGTCTAGCACAGGGTAAGCAGTCAGTAAATGATAGTTGTAGCTGTTTCTTTAAACCAATGCTGAATGTTTGCTGCTGGTCAGCACCATGACTTTTAAGTCCTACTCCTCACCCAGTTCCCACAGCATGATGATGAGCCCACACTGCCAACTGATGCAATTTGACTGAATGTCTCACTGCTTGTTTTTAAGCTGGCTCCTGTATTACCAAGAGGACACTTCTAATAACCAGTGTGTGTTAGAAGAAGGCCTCTATGCTGACCTTACTTCCTGTGGCTGCCCAACATCGAGAGTTAAATCTCTCAAGCGCATTGACTATGTAAGTATGCATAATTGTAAGATTTTTTCTTGTCCAGTGTAATTACCATGAATGATGTGACATTGGAAGAAGTGATACATGGGTAAATATAAAAATATGAATAATTTATTCATGGACTGTAAAATTGGGATTCACTCATGAAATCCAACCAAAATGTAGACTGATACATATTTTTTTTTTAGGCAAGAATTCAAAACACAGGATGTAGAGACCTGGGCTTAAATCCCAGTTTGATACTTTAACCATTTTGGATGACATTTAATAGAGTTACTCAGTTTCCTCATCTATCAAAAATAATAGTACTTTGTAAGGCCACTGGGATATTGAATGAGATGATGATTATTAAATGCCCAGCACATGGTGAGCACTCCTTGAATATTAGCTACTAATTAACTGTAAATTCTGGCTGTAATTGTAGCAGCTGCTTAATAAAAACAATAGCCCTATCATTTTATTGTTCTAGGTAAGACACACAACTACTTGCTACTCAGGTGTAGAATGTTACTTTGAGGCATGGGTCTTAATATGGCTACTGATACTGATTTCAAACCTTTGTTTGGGGGAACTAGGGATTTCCTGCCTGGTGTGTGCAAAGATACCTGGGTCACCTTGGAGACCCACATTTATAGAGTAAGCAGTTTCTCCTTTCTGTCCTATTTACTCAGAAGTTTAAATTGGAGCAAAACCAGATTACTACTTTGCAGCATCAGTTCTGGGCTCCATGTTTATAGGGTCTATGCAGAGGAAGTAATGAAGATCTGGGATATTTTCAAGATGTCTAATTATGATCCTTTCTTCTCTTCAGAGCATTTAGTCAAAGCTGAGGTTTACACAGAGGCGATTTGAAGCCCTGCATAATGGTAGGAGTGACAGACCTTTCAACCAGAGCTGACTCCAGAGATGACGATCATACTCAGAAACTTTGATCCCAACCTAAGCAATGTAGTCTTATTTCACAAGACATTCCTGGAGAGAGTATTCTTGGTATCAGGCTAAGAATAGAGTCTTGGGTGAGGAGCAAGAATAGAAACAGTCTGTGGTCTCTCCCAGTGGCCCTTTATACACCAACTGGGAAAGACTAAGTGTCTACTGATACTTCCTGTCTGTTGGACAAAAACCAGTGGAGAAAAAAAGAATGCTGTCTGGTTAGTCTCTCCCAAGTATTGATAAAGCTGAAAAAGGCATGGACCAGCAGTCCACATTTACTGGGAAAGGAATTCTCTTAGCAATTTTTGTGGTCAAACCAGCAGACAGATACTTATTTGGTATTAACTAAAAGCAAAATATATAGTTCTAAATATGAAAGTACCATCTTGAAAGGATTTTGCAGGACTCCTATCTAATTCAGCAAGCTAACCAACTAAATTTCTAGGGAAGGCATTTTAGAAACAGTCAGAATTATTGAGTATTACTGTTTTTCTTTGAAGAATTACAATTTTACATTCCTGAAGTCAAAAGTGAATAATTAAGAATGAAAACAGAAAAAGTTTTTAAGTTTTACTGTGCAGTTGCATGTCATTGTTTTGGTTCTGTGGAACCCAAGCAGTGAAGTGAAGGTGTCGCTTGGGAAGGACCTGGGAGCTATATATATATATAACCTTTTCACTCCAAGAACTGCTTAAAGAATATATTCAGATTATGTAAGGACAACACATTTGTCTTCCTAATGCCTTTACATGCAGTGTTTTAAATCTTTGAAAAGTCTTTGTTCAAGATACATTTAGGCAGTAGGTTTGGTTTTGAAATGGAGGGAATGTGAGCTATGGTGGGCATCCCAGCAGAGACACCCAGACTGACCATGAAGAGGCCTTAACAGAGGTAACATTTTCTTGGTGAAGTCAACCATGCTTCCCCCTGTTGGCTCTGACACCCTGAGTTGATAGACCTAGGAGATTGATATGTGAACCAGGTCAATACAGTAATCTGTAGTAGGTGGATTCTCATGGCTGGAATGCTTGAGATTTCTGTCCTGAGCGTTTTTCTCCCTCTCTAGAAGAACAGGGGAAACGGAATTAGTCCTCAGAAGGTTATTTGTTGAGCATAAGCTTTAGGTAAAATGAAGTTAGATATCTTGAGATTAGTTTACTCACCTAACATTCCCCACAAAAGAGACTCCTGAGGGTCCCAGTTGTGTGCATTCTCCAAATTCTGTTGTCTTTCCCTAGAAAATGCTAGACACACTCTACCTATCCTGCTTCTCTGATTCAGTTGCCTCTCCCCTGGCCTTTTTCTCCAGATTTGTTAATGCTACTGCTTAAGCCACAGTCCAGTGTGATTCTGGATTAATTCTGGGAAATGTTTCTGTCCAGTTGAGTTGACTTTACATATATATATGAGTCAACCCCTTGATTTTGCTTTAATTAGTTACAATTGCAGAATTCCGGAGGTGTTGCCTGTAGTTGGCATTTCCAGACATACTGTGAATTACTGTTAAAGAGTCATAATGGCATAATATTGAGGTGTCTTTTTTTTTTTTAAGATTTTATTTATTTATTTGACAGAGAAAGAGATAGCGAGAGCAGGAACACAAGCAGGGGGAGAGGAAGAGGGAGAAGCAGGCTTCCCGCCAAGCAGGGAGCCCGATGTGGGGCTTGATCCCAGGGCCCTGGGATCATGACCTGATCCGAAGGCAGATGCTTAACGACTGAGCCACCCAGGGGCCCAATATTGAGGTGTCTTAAAGACTTCATCTTCATACAAAATCAGTATGTTTTACAAATGACTGTTTGTTCCAGGCTAATTTCTGTTTGTCCAGACATATGTTACATTCTAGAGGTCCATGGATAATTTGCAGTCATTTTACAGTGAAAGGACCTTGGGAGCATAGTTGATAGTTCTGCTTCTCACTTTTGGTGACATTGGGAAAATCACGTAATATATTTGTACCTCCGTTAACTCATCTGTAAAGAAACTGTTAGAACAGGTATTTTCAAATCTTTGTCAGCCTTTAGTTCTGTTGCAAATAAGTATCCTGGGTATATTCCTAATTGGACATGAAAAACAATGTATCCAGTATTAGGACTCCTATGATATGAGGGAATAACATAGTATATTAGCTTGCAATAAGGTCATGCCATAGAACAGCCCCCAGAACAGTTGGTTAGGAGCAGGGGGAGCGTGGGGAGCCTACATAAACGCTTCAGGCATTGGCCTTGTAGTGTGTAGGGTAACGTGCTTTTATTGTGTTTCCATGCGACCAGCATTCTGCTCACTGCTTCTGTAGTGTCTCCATGGTGGCCTGGCATGGACGTTGGCCTCCTTTGAAGTAATAATCCAATCCTGGCAGCTATCAGCAGGCAAAGCAAAAGAAACATTGTAACAGAGGCTGTGGAAAAACTTCAAATGAAATTATAACTGTGATGACATAAATGATATTAAGAAGTAGAATAAGAATTGGCAAGACTGTGCAAGAGTGCTGAATAAGGGCCACAGCTATAAATAGTAGAAGACTGTCAGTCCAGCCACAGAATGAAAGGAAGTAATGAGTTTATAAAGTGTAGAAGAGTTTGGTTACTGTTAAACTTTTCACCTAATCCATATTGAGTTAATAGTATTAACTCTTTTGTACATTTTAAAAATGAAGGCCGGCAAAACCCTGCAGAGTAAACATCACACTTTCTAGTGAGACATTCGAAGCATTTCCCTTTAAATTCAGGCAGAAGACAAAGGTCTCTACTGTCACCATGTCTTTTCAATAGTATTCTGGAGCCCCAGTCATATGAATAAGATTGAAACAAACAAAAAACAAAAACAAGAAAACGCATAAAGAAGAAACAAAATTGTCAAAAGCATGTACAGATAAATTGTTAGAGTTAATAATGAAGTTTTAAAAAGTTTTTGGATATAAGGTAAATGCCAATTAAAGTACAAAGTACTTAAGAATCTAACACAGTGCAAGTAAGTCCTTTATGGGGAAAATTATTTAGAAGACTTTTTGGAAGGGCCTAAAAGATGAAGAGATGTAACCTTTTATAGATTGAGAAGACTCAATATCCTCTCCAAATTAATACAATTTCAGGCAAAATGCTTACAGAATCTTTTTTCTTTCTAGGAGAGTGTCTTTTAGGGTGGGATGGGAAAACATGAGAAGCTTATCCTAGACTTGGAAAAGACAGGGATCCAAAATAGCCAAGATAATTTTTAAGAACAACAGGCAGGATCACTTGTCCTCCCAAGTATATATTGCACTTATAGCAATAATAATTAAGATGGTGGGTATTGGTGCAAGGAGAGACAACGAACAGTGGAAGAGGAGAGCATTTCACAGGAATAATGGAATTGGAAGGTGACCGAAATAGCATTACAATGGGGATATTAGGAGCTATTAAATAAATAGTGTTGGGACAGTTGGCTCTTTACATGGAAAAAGACAGAGTTAGAATCTTGCTTTACTCCAAAGACAAAAATAAGTTCCAGATGGATTATAGCCATCTAAATGTGAAAAACAAGCTTTAAAACTTAGAAGAAAATATGGAAACTTACCTAACGATAATGGAGTAGGATGGATTTAAAACAAAATGTGCAGGTCAGTAGGAGAAAGGTAAAAGGCAAGTATATTCATTTCCTATTGCTGCTGTAACAAATTCCCACAAACTTAGTGGCTTAAAACAATAAACTGTCTTACAGTTCTAGAGGTCTAAATGGTCTTAGTGTGGTAAAATTAAGATGCTGGCAGGACTGCATTCCTTCCAGAAAATGCTAAGGGGAGAATCTGTTTCCTTACCTTTTCCAGCTTCTCAAGGTCCTCAGCATTCCCTGGCTCATGGCCATTGTCTGTCTTCAAAGTGTATCACCCCAACTTCTCTTTGTCCTCTGACCCTTCTGCCTTCCTGTTATAAGGATCCTTGTGATCATATTAGACCTCTTTGGATTATCCAGACTAATATCCCCACCTCAGGATTTTTAATTTTTTTTTTTAAGATTTTATTTATTTATTTGACAGAGAGAGACACAGCTAGAGAGGGAACACAAGCAGGGGGAGTGGGAGAGGGAGAAGCAGGCTTCCTGCTAAGCAGGGAGCCCGATGCGGGGCTCGATCCCAGGACCCTGGGACCACAACCTGAGCCAAAGGCAGACTCTTAATGACTGAGCCACCCAGGCACCCCAGGATTTTTAATTCTTAATCACATCTGCAAAGTCCCCTTTACCACATAAGGTAACATATTTACAGGTTCCAGGGATTAGGATGTGAACATTTAGGGAGGGGGGGTGGGGAGAATATTAATTATTCAGCCTACCACAGCAAGCCACAGACTGGGAGAATGTATTTGCAGCCCTTATAAAACCTGCAAAGGTTTAGTGTACAGAATATAAAAAGAACTCTCAAGTCAACTGAGAAAAAAGAAAAACCTATTTCAAAACTTAGCAAGAGGACACAAGTAGGCAGTTCATAGAAGAGAGAAAAATGGCTAAGGATATGCAAAAAATGTTTAACCTCACCTAGTGATCAAGTAAATGCAAAATAAAACAATAATTAGGTAACTTTACCTTACTTGAGATACAAACATTTGAATGACAACACCAAGGTTTGGTTGAGTGGCAAAGAAATTGGATTATTCATACACACCTTTTGGAAGGAGGGTCAGTTACATGGGGAAGGGTGGTGGAATAAGAATGTTTGTTGCAGCATTGATGTATGAAAAGTGAGATCCATGTATTACTAAAGGGTGTTATTGTAAGATAAGTGTCAGTGATACTTAAAAACAAAGGATGCATAGCCATTAGTAAAGTATAAAAATATGAGCAGGAAGGATTCACATCTTCAGCATAGTGGTTACCTTTACAAAGGAGGAGAGGTTCTAATCCAGCTCTACCTGTTATGTTTTATGTATTTATAAAATTCAATACAAATATAAAATTTTATTACTTTTGGGTGTTGGGTGCATGGTCATCTATATATTTTTCTAAAATGTATCATAACTTTTTTTTTAAAGGAGAAAAAAAAACAATTAGGTAGATGTATAATGAAACCAATTTTCTAAGCCAAATGAAAGCAGTTCTCTGAGGACGATTATAGTTCACTGGTGAAGAGTCTGGTCTAGGAGCCTGACATACCCTTACTTATTAGCTGAGTGGCCCTGGGCATGTTTCTGACTACCCTAGGTCTCAACTTTCTCATCTAATGAAATGTGACGTTTAAATAAACAAGCTAGTACGTGTGCAGCCTTTAGCTCATGGTAAGCACTCAGTAATGGAACAGCTCACAGACAATAATTAATATTTGCTATGCAACCTCAAGACTACCATGAACTTGGTAGGCCAAACTTAAAAAGATTCCAGATTAGAGTCTTATGAGAGGTTTATGAGCCTTCTGTTAAATTTGTATCATTTCACATAACTTTTTTGCCAGCATACTGTTTGGTATTGCTCTGGAACGGAATGGTGGTAGAGGTATGCATTATGTTTATTCTTTTTCAATTATTTCAGTTGTACTTAGTGTTTTAGCCGTGGTTCATTTGGCAGAGATTGCTCTGAAGCAGTGTTGTCGGGCTGTATGGATATGGCTGTTTTCAGTGGCTGATTGCTGAATGTTTTGAAGAGTGTATGTTATACTTAGAGTCTGACCAATTAATGTAATCCCGAGGTACTATCAACACCTTTTCCATGTAAGTGGTGATTTGAAACTCAACTATACAGTTGCCAAAGTAAAGATCTGTAGTTTTTCTCTAAAGTCAAAAATTAGATTTAAAAAATTTTTCCAATCATACTAAAAATATGTTGACGTAAATGTAGTCCTTCTAGCAGAGTACTCACACCAGGATCTCAGAACTTCAAGTTCAGATGGCTGACACACTTTTTAAGCCAAAGCGGGGAGGTAAGAATAGGGGTCATATATATTCCCCAGCTGAGCAAGTTGGAGTCAAGTGCTCCAGACAAAATCACACACGCCAGTCGGAAATACTCTTCTACATTAAAATCACAGGTATTCAGCATATGTTAGAGCCATGGTGTAGGAGTGGAGCACCCAGCCTCTGCGGTCATGCTATCCAGACTCAGATGCCGGTTCTCCCACTACTGTGTGTCACCTGTGCCTTGACTCTTCATCTGTAAAGTGGGGGTAAAAATAGCACCTTCATCGGTGAGAAGGTGTATGGATCGAATAAGTGAATAAATTCACAATCCCCTGATCTGAATGTATTTTGGGATTTGGGATTTTTCCCCTTTTAAACAGTGGTATGGTTCACATACAGCCTTTAAGGAAACATTCCCAAAGCACCTCATAATTAAACTGATTCCTATTGCTGTAGCAAACATATTTATAGCTATACATATTGGAGAGATATTATAAGTAGCCTTCCACTTATTCAGGTCAGGTTTTGTTGCCAGTAGAATTAGGAAAAAAAAATGGGGGTTTTAGAGCTTTTGGGGTTTCAGAATTATGGATAAGGGGTTGGGGATGGATATTTTTATATATAATGCCTGGCACACTGGAAGTGCTCTATATCTTAGTTATTACTGGTACTGTCATTTAAAATGTATTTTAGTTGATGTAGCGTTTTTTTTTTTCTTATTTAAAGTTCTTGTATACAGTTTTTTCAAGTATTCCTTTTCTTTCTTAACTATGTCCTCTTTTTAGAAAAGGTGTCTGATCTTTGCGTGGCTTAGACTTGACCCAGCAGGAATGTCCTGTTACTGCTGACACCTAAGAAGAGCCTTTGGCCCCAAATGGTTGGCTGTCTTCTAAGTTAACATGGACTGAGGCCAAGACATTTGTAGAGCTCAGACTGTAGTTAAAGTCTGGTGTTTCCTATTGTCCTTGCAAAGTTGAGATTATTCTGTCGTTTGCAGTTTTGAAGTCTATTAATAGTTTATATTCCTACTTCCATGTCTGGAAAACGTTTCAGAAAAAAGTATGAATTTAAAATAGTTCTTCAGCATTCTTTATTTCTGACTGATTACCTGTCAGCCCCCCTCCACCATCCGGTCCACGTTAGCACTTATGCTGACCTTCCTTGCCTTTAAGTACATTTATAAATCAAGGGCATTTATAAATTTAAGTATATTTATAAATTAAAACCATTTAAATTTAAACAATTTAAATAGAGAAAGATCAGGTTAAATACATATATTATACATATATAAATACATATATATTAATACATATATTAAACCTTAAATACATATATTAAACCTCTAGGGTGGATGACTTTAAGCTTAGAAATAATAGATGTTCTCAGATGAAAAGTCTGATAGATTGGACCACATGATGATCCCATTGTTGTTAATGAAGCAGTGGGGCATTTTTACTGATTTATATAAACTCATAAAAAATACTGTCTCAGTCATTTTCTATAATTTTGTTCTCAGTCTCCTTGCATCATCATTTTAAAACCCATCTTCTGTGATCCCCTGCATCAATTTTTACATTGTTTCCTAAAGATAAATTCCTAGACACAGAATTGCTAGATCGTCTTTAAATTGGGGAATGAATTTGATGCAGTTTGAGTGATAATGGCAGTCTTTTAAAAAATGTCTTTATGGGCATTTTGCAAAAGGAGGAAGAAAAATGTACACAGGTCCTATTTTTCTTACAATAGTGTTTAGCATTTAAATTACATTCTCCTAGGAAGTTTTTAATTTTTCCCCTCTTGGGTGTAAAACAGTTACATTATGTGAGTCTTAAATGCCTTTAATACAGGCATCTGTCACTCTACTGCAGTGAACTCTTTACTAGGGAGAATGTTGCTAATGGTTGATTGTGAGCCCTGTCTGCCCTTCCTTACTAATTAGTAACTCAACCAGATGTGTAAAGCGGTAAGCTGAAAATCTTTTTTTTTTAAGCTTAAGGTGAAGATGTTGGAGAAAATCCAACAATAAAGTCAGGCGCTTATCTGTGAATTTTGATTGTCCACCTTCAGTCACCAGTTCTAGTGGGTAATTTAGAGTCTGCTGTTGGGCTACATTTCTAACCTGCTGCTCTGGATGCCTATAAGGACATTTCCTCTGTAAGCTCTTGGGATGCTTCCAATTTTTATTTTGCAGATAGCAGAAGAGGTGCCGAATCTTGCCTGTGGTCACTCAGTGACTAGAGATGAATTTCTGTTCCTGACCCAGTTTATGGTGTTTACTGAAGGAAAATCGATGCTCCTGGGCAGCCCATTTATGCTTCCCTTATTGTCTCACAGCACACAGTGATTGTTACATTCTTTTCCAGCGTCCTCTAATCCCTAATTACTATCCATTACCATAGCATTAGCCACATGTGGTTATTTAATACTTATTTATATTATATTTGTAATGTTTATATTTAATATTTACTTCAATAAGGTAAACAACTCCAGTCCCTTGGCCACACAAGCCACATTTCACATCAGTAGCCACATGTGAAAGAGTGCAGATAGGCAGCTTTTCTCTCACTGCAGACAGTTCTGTGGGACCACACTTCAGACCTTCCCTCAACAGCAGCTAACCTTTGCCACATAACCTAAAGAGAAAATGACTCATACATGTACCTACTTTGAAAACCTGGAAATTTCTTTGGCATTCTTTTTCTGTCTTTCCTTGTATGTCATCCTTGCCGAGTGCTCTTTTCCCTCACAGACTGATTCCCAGTCAGAGGTTCTGAACTGATGGGCAGCAGTGGATTGGACCACTCACTGCTTCCCTAGAACCACCCCTCTTATCTTGCAGTACCTGCTGCTTTTTCTATCCCGCACTCCTGTCACCTTCCACCATGCCCGCAAACGTTGGCATGGGCCACTAGCCCATTTCCCTCCTTCTCTTCACCAAAGTTCTCTGAAAAATAGCCCGTGTACCCAGTCTACAATTCTTACCACCTAGAGTCCACCCTCCTCTCCCCCGCACCGCTCAGAGTTCTCTGACAGGCTTGCAGCTGCCTCCCAATCGCCAGACAATGGCAGCCTCGTCACAGCCGCCCTCTTCCTCAACGTGGCACCAGTATCTGATACTGTGGACAGCTCTTCCTTATCCTTGCCTTTCCCCTTGACTTCTGTAGTGTTTCTTCTTTGGGCTCCCCTCTCCTGGTATATTTCCGACCCCGCACAGTTCTGGCCTCCTCCATTTCCCCCACCTTGACTGGCTCATATTCCCAGATGCTGGGAGTCCCCACACTTACCATGCCTACATTGGATTTGTTTCCCTGACCTCCAGATCAAACAGCCCAGTGTTTGGTGGACACATCTCTTCAGATTATCCTATGTCTACCTCAGCATTAAAACATTCAGTCCTAAATAGAAGTTATTAGCTTCTGGGCACATTTTGCCTCCTGACTTCCTTGTATATAATAAATTATACCACATGCCCCCAGCCACATCTTTTCACATCTTTTTCTGTATCTGCTCATTCCATGTGTTTGCCTTATCATATCTGTTTTATCACTATGATAGTTTTTCTGGCCATCCCTTATTCACCTGTCCTAACCTTCTACCACCCTCCCCCCTATTCCACCCCACCCCACCCTGATACACACTTTAGGTCTGGCTCTCTTTTTCTTTAGACTAGAGTATTTTTCCTGTATACTTCCTTTTATTTGGGTTTTTTTCTTCACTCATGTTGTTTGATAGATTTCCTGAAGTCCATTTAAAGAAAAACAAATATACATGCAAAATGTACATAATGATCGCCAACTTAAATTTCTGAATAAATAATAGATTTCCATGGTTCAAAATTCGAAAAGTACAGAAGGCATGTAGTCAAAAATTTGGCTCTCACTTGTCTCTTTTCTCAGATCCTGTTCTCCTGACAGGTAGTCAAGGAGTAGTTTCATGGGTTTTTCTTTTTTTTAGAAAGTTGTTCATGTATATATGTGTGCATTATGTGTGTGCATGTGCATAAGTTTTCCCTTCTCTACAAAGTGGAAGCAAAAGAAGGACACTCTTCCACTTTGGCCCATTCCTAAGCCCCTATCCAAGAACCTTCAAGGACTCCCCGTTGGTGGTAAATTTGTCTCTGCCCTGTCAGTGGAAGGAGAAGCAGATAATTCAATACCCCATAGCAAACAGTGGAGGCACCCGACACTGTTTTCTGTCAGACTCGACTCTGGCCAAATGGGTCTACTTGCCATTCCCTTAACATGTTCCTCCATGCATTTCTGTTTCCCTTCCTTTGTACAGAGTGCCTTCCCTCCATTCTCCATGGGCCTGTCCAAACCCATTGCCTCCTTGAAGACTGAGCTCACAGACCACAACATCTGCATCCATGAAGCTTCCCCATTTCCTGCTCCCTTCTGCTAAAAAGGATCTAGTCTTCTAGATTCTGAGCACTCTTACAGGGCATATCCTTTTCTACCCTGGATTCCATTTCCATGTCTGTGCAATGCTCCCAATTTAGTTATTAATGTCCTGAACACAAGAAATGGTGCCTTGCTTTGTCCTCTCATCCCTGAAAAGTCCTCTAGCCTGGTGTCTTGCATATACCGATGAATGAAAAAGAGTAAAATTGATTCTGTTCTTTGACACAAGGGGTTGGGGAATACTAACTTCTCATGTAAAAATCACTCCTGTCCCTGGGCATTCTGGCTTTTTGTTGCTGTTAAAATAAAAATGCCTTTTTCTTTCTCCTACGAATGTATTTAAGAGCCTAGAGTCACCAAGCGTTGCATTCTCAATGACTGCTGCTGTGGCTTTCTGGGGAAATGGTGCCAATCCATCCCATGTTCATTCTGTTGCCAGCCGAGAGCATTGGCAGGACCACAGTGTCCTTATCACAGCACAGCCAGACCTTAATTGGAACCAAGTGTCCATTTTCATTATGAGATTAAGAATGCTATTCTGGAACTTTAATTTACAAAAAAGTAAACAAAAATTATGAGTAGAATTTAATCTCACCGGTGCAGTTTTAGCTATAACATCATTAGAGGGTAGAGCAGTAAACTATATGCATTCGAGGATACAGTGGATTCAGAGTACCGGGTGTGCTGACTGGGAGGTCACTGAAGTGTGATCAACATGTACCATTGATGCTTTCTTGCTTTTTTGTACTCTTAGGTTTTTGAAGAACCCTCCATTAGCCTTTTTGCTCTGGAACACTGTGAAGGAAGAGAGTTACATCTAGAAGAGGCTGTGAACTCTGTTCTGAACAAGGACCTGCACTTCTACACCCAGTCTGTCTGGGTAAAAAGTGGACTGTAAGTATGGGACAGGGGCTTGACCTGTTTGAGTCAGTGTTTTAGGAGAGAGTTGCACAGTTGCTTTTTATTTCCCCACTGCTGCTGTTGTGTGATCTGAAGACACTATTATTCCTTTATTCGCTCAATGTAATAATAGTAGTTTCTGTTTCAGTAAGATAAGACCGTGGACCAGGTCCCGTATGTAGTGGCATGCCATGGTCTGGGAGAAGAGCCCTTTGGGGGAGAAGGGCTGCCATGTGTTCAGAGCATGCATCTTAGAGTAGGTAGACCAGATGACCTTAACCAGTTGAGCCCACTTCTCTTTCGGGCGATACCTAATGAAATCGATAGCGTCTTTGGTTGACACCATTGCCTACCTAAGACAACTGACTGTAAGACTGATAGTGTTTTGTTGTCTTTTGATTTGGCATCTTGTTTCCTCTAGAGCTCTTTGCTCCAGGTACTTATTTTCATGCTGAGGGTCCTGAGGTGGACCTGGCCTACCCACCAGTGGTGCTGTTCATTTAGGTTGTCAGGGCAGATCCAGGGTGTGTGGGGCCTGCACTTACACAATTTGGGAGACTGCTTTACAAAAAGATATGAACAATTATGGACACATAAATTAGGTATGAACTTGCATATTTATTTAGAACAAAAATGGTATGAGGCCTGCCAGTGAGGGGCCTTGAGGTTAAGGCTCGAAGGCCTCAGGGCATTTCTAGAGCGTGGGCATGGAAGCCTGCCCCTCCTCCTGAACTGTTGCTGTTTGGTACCAAAAGTCAACTAAACACACATAGCTCTAGATGATTAATGTAAAGATGATTGTTTTTATTTCTTATGACTTTTAAATTGTGTGATAATCAACTCTGCTTGTATAAATATCTGGGGATAACATAAGAGAGAGCCAAGAATATAAATTGATTTGAAAAATAAGTCAACTATTATAATAAATGGCTTTTGAATTATTCACATGTATAGCAATTTAATTTTTCTTCTTCAAAGCAATTGACATTGGTATTTCTTAAACATAAATTGACCTACTCTGTCTAAGCATATTAATCGCCATACTATATACCAGTATATTACTTACCACTTAACTAAGTCTGTTGGAATTGAAATCTACATCCTGTGATACAGAACTTTTCACGGCATTTTTATACTTTATTTTCCTATGTGGAACTGATAATTACTGACTTACCTGTTGTAATTTCTTACCAGCTTATTTCAGTCTTTTGTAGAAAACTGGTACTGTTTTACCTTGACATTATTTCTTCTCTTTAGCTTACTATCCACCTACTCTCCCTGTTCTGGATTCTCTGTTAAGAGAATGGGAACACAGAGTAAGGAATAGAGAAGGCTGTCCAAAGATTTTCTTAGGCTACAGATGGCTCAGAATATGACTTAATGCACAGCCAGCTACCCTCAGTGACAAGTTTTGTTTAATCCTCATATTATCCCATATCTGTGATTTGTGATTATAATGAAGGTCAAGCTTTAATGCTTTTCCGCTGTGGAATTCGTTGAGATTAATATAGAGAGAAGTGTAGTTTATTAAAGTCTTGCCTAGGTTTTATAACTGAAATTTCCCTGCCTGTTTAAAAAGTCTACACAGCTGGAGAGGTAGGTAAGCATCTCCATGATCGTGCTGTCCTGACTCTGTACCAATCTGTTGGCTTAGATGTGTGTAGGCAAGAAGGGGTGGAGGGAAGGTCATCTGTCCTGTCATACATCCATGAAAAACCAGGCCAAGCCTGATCTTGAGTGTGGGGAGCAGGGTGCTCTGTCTGAACCAAGCAAGGTAGCCACCTCATCTTCCACACATATGTTCCGAAAGCACTGTTTGTGGTGACCAGAGTCCTGAGAATTTCAGATCCTCTTGGAAGTCCCAGTCGATTCCCCTTAGCTATTCAGCTTGATAACCACCTACATCAGGGCTCGGCAGCCTTTCTCTGGAAAGGACCAGATGGCGTTTTCAGTTTGTTGGCCATCCTGTCTCTGTCACAACTGTGAAGCGCGCCATTGTGGAGTGAACACAGATGGTGTCAGTTAAGGAATGGGGGCAGCTCTGAGCTCAAGACTCACCTCGGGGCCCTCCCTGCACGTTTCTACATGCTCTAACTTGGTCCAAGTGGAAGGCCGCAAGGGTATTGAGAAGGATTTGCAAAAGAGCTTGGGCCTTGAAGCAAGATGGGATTTCTGTGGATAATTTTAAGCTATCCATGGTGGCCTTGGGGAAATGATGGAAGGAGGTGTGTCTGAGAGGTCATGGAGCTGCCTGGAGGGGCCCGGAGCACGTGGGAGGATGAGCCCAAGAGTGGGAGCGGGACCAAGAGTGTTGTGTAAGCAGAAACAGTGCGAGGCTATGGTCTGTCTGTGAAGGTTAGACTGTTACGAAAAAAGTATTATCAAAGAAACACAGAATTTTAGACCTGGCAGGAACCTTGTTTTAGCAGGTTAGAAACCAGAATCCTAATCGAATGGAAATCTTCTGAGCCCCCGAGCACTGGGCTTTCACCTAGTCCCTCCTGCTTTTCCATTATATTTTTTTTCCTTAAAAAAAAATAACTATAAACCTAAAAGTTTTAAAAAATGAACTTTGTATAAAAGAAGGTATTTTTGATAAGGTATTGCTTTTTATTTTTAAGTACCCTATTTTTTTTTCCTGGTCGTACATAGGTGGATAGCTTATGAAGGATCCAATTTCTTAGGAAGACAAATCTTACTTGAGCCTAATGAGATCCCCAATTGGACAGCATTCAGTGGATGGAAAACAATTGGTTCCCTCCGTCCTATGAAGCAGGTAAGGAGCGGAGGGAAAAAAAAAAAAAAACCCATAAGATCTAAAAATAGCTTTTTTGGATCTTTTTCTAGTAGAAATGTCATGAACCATAGCATCTGAAATATTGACTGTTTAGTTTGACATTTATATTACAGGGGGCTCTGATTAGGATGAGGAATCCTAGAGACATTAACCAATTCGTTAAGTTGTATCTAAGGTCGATGTTGGATTTTAGCTTTGAGTCCAAAGTCTTACTGACCTTACTGACTTTTCATGGAAAACTGAACAGCATAAGCTCTGTGGAAAGCAAAGAAAACAGTGAACTCTGAGTCTGCCCTAGTTCTAAGTATTTGGAGTTTTTCCTCTACTTACATACAACTTGGGATAGATCTTGGTATTCATGACACACCTACTGCTTGTCGGTCTTCTGTTCAAAAGCTTTCTGTATCCTTTGGGATACAATCTGATCTCATCAATGTGCCTGTGTGCTCTGGCCCCCTTGCTTCTCCAGCCTCTTCCCTCACTGGTCTGCTCCTCGCTCAAATGGGGCCATGACACAGCCACCAACGTGCGAAGTGCTTTCCTACTTAGGCTCTTAATACAGGCTGTGCCCTCTGTCTGCAAGTTTCTTCCCTCATTCTTTGCCTGGCTAATTCTACTCACCCCTCTAAATTTTAGTGTCCCATCTTCCAGGGTGCTTCTTTCATCCTCTCTCCTGGTCTAAATTAGATCTTAAAAGACCTGGTTCTTTTCCTACAAAGACACCGCGTGAGATTTGTAACCTCGCAGTTGTGGTTGGACTGGGCATGTTCTCACTCTGCCGCCAGCCCCGGGAAGGCAGGGCTGTGCACATCTTACTTACAGCTCTACCCCTAGTATCTGACACCATGTCTGGCATATTGTAAGGATTCAGGGACTGTTGGCTTAATGAAGGAACGAATGTATAAACGGATAAAGGGATATTTGACATGAGGCTAAGAATTATGGAAGATTTAAGGGATAGACATGATCTCTGCTTTATTGGAGCTTATGTGTTTATTGGGTAAAACCAGTCCAACTCAAAATGGTACCATAAAACGCACAACAGTGTATAACCATCAAAAATGCCTGGTTTACAGAAAGGAAGTATGAGCATGTACGGAGTGGTGGAAGTTTCACAGAAGGTGAAAAACCCAAGCCCTGCTGTCGGGTGCAATGATCTGTGGATATGCCATTTGAATTCTAATTAGAAACATTTCTCACTTGATTTTAACAATAGCCCTTTAAGGTAGGAGTTGTTACTCCCATTTTTCAGATGGGAAAATCAGGGTCAGAGAGGTAAGGCAAATTGGCAAAAGTCATCCAAGTGTCAGAACCAAGATTTGAACCCAGATTTATTTTCTAAAATTTGTGTTGGGCAACCACACCCTACTTTCCTCCAAAATAAGATCAATATTTACAGAGTGGCACCATATATTCCGGGCCCTGAGCTGAAGGTAGCAGAGTGGATGTAAGTGCTGAGGCCGATGTGTAGATTGGACATGTTAAGTGTTAAATAAATAGTAGCCAATTAAAAATTAACCTAGTTGGTCTTGCTGCCCTTCTCTCTCTCTTTCTCTCTCTCTCACACACACACACACCCCACACCCCACCCCCCACCCCCCACCGTGCTCATTCCTGCCACTCTTTGGTTCTGTTGGTTCAGATCCTAGCCCTGCCACTTGTAAGCAGTGTGACTCTGGGTGAGGAATCCGATTCCTCTGGTGAAACAGTGATCACATGGCTTACCTCTCAGTATTGCTGTGAGGATTGAATAAGAAAAATGTATAGAAAGAGTCTGACAGAACACCTGGCTTATATTATTACTATGGTTATTTTGAAAGTTCATTATTCATAGTGTCCCTTGAGAGAATCAGAGACGCTCTTCTGAGGGTGCTAAGGTTTAGCAGGCTTTCCTGGCAGAGTTTGTGGTACAGGATTTCATGACTTTCACATACTGCTTATTCCTCACTCCTGTCACATGGGATGATGGGTAATCCCACTGAAAAGCCATGGGGAAAAGCAAGGCAGAAGTGGGAATTCAGTGTAGCTTTTACCAACTATATAATAATGCCTAATCCTATGTCATTAGGAACTTTAGCAGCCAAACTGGATGCTGAGACTATTTCCCTCACTTCTGAAAGGTGGTTCCTTGCTGGGGAAGGATGTCTCGGCGATTGTTCAGGGTCCTGAGATAACTTAGCTAGAACAATAGCTTCTAATTTTATATAAAAGGTTTTTTTTGACAATTAACATTGTGTTCTTCTTCTTCATTGTGCTTTAGAAACTATCTGATTCCTATTCTGGTTTAACATTTTATTTTAAAATAATATTTTTATAGATTATTTTGCCTTTGTTTATTTAGGCCACAGCTTTAAGACCCAGCAAAGGAATTCTGGGCTTCTAAAACAGTATTATGGGTCATTTCCTTTTTGGTAGGGCTACGGCTACTGCTGTAGTTCATATTCTTGTTTGGAAATTCAGTAATAATTAAAATGCGATTCTCTTTGAGTTTGGGAATTAGGAAGTCACTAAGGCACTTATAATGCATACCAGTATTTTAAAGTATAATGACAGAAGAGTCAGACTACAAGTGTGTAATAAGGGTAATTAGTACTTTACTTAATTAAAACTGTGACGTTTGGTCCTAACATAATTGGAACTCTGTCCTCTGTGAAGGTCATGCCTGTTTTCTTCTACGTACAAGGTAAGGAAACTAATAAAGATGTACTGAAGCCTCAAGAAATTAATAATTGCAGTGGGAGACTTACAGAATTATACAGACTTATGATCAGTCACAGATATTTAAGTACATTACTGTTGCATTATGAATGTGGAAGTAGCGCTTTGAAACATTTAAAACATTTTGCCTAGTAGAGGTCTTTTTTACCTGCTTTAAATTACCAGATAAAAATTTGTCCCAGAATGTTTATTTCCTTTGAAAGGCCAAACATGACAGCAGTGTGCCAAAATTCAGCTGGCTTCCTATTGATCTAAGTTTCAAAGTAGTAGAATATGGTGGACTTACCATGGTACATTGTTGCATTTACATAGCACTTACATTTCTCAGAGTGAAAGTGCTTCCTTAGTAAATAATTTGTTGTTATTATTTAGCAAAGTTCTGATTGGGATGCCAACATAATGGGCCCAAGGTGGGGATGTTGAATGTCCTGTATTTTATTTCATGAAGACGGGAGGCTTAAGGCTAAAAGAATGGTTTCTGGGGAGTTTTTATCCTGTGCGGTGTCCTCTCATTATTGGACTTAATTCACACTGCCACCTTTGGACGTGGTCTCTTATTCCCGGTGTCTGAGTGTAACTGGTATGTTTCAGCAAACCTTACGAAGAGCATCCTGGCTTAGAGGGATGGTTTTGTTGCAGGCTGACCTGGCTTCCCCATATCTGTGTTAACTTTGTAAAATTCAGGTCATAATTGGACTTTCTTAAAGGGTTCTTCTAGTTATTAACTTAGATAATACAATGGCCCAGAAAGCATTTAGCACACTGCTTGACATACACTAAGCTCTCAATAAATATTAACCATTATTCCTTAGAGGCAAGTCCTAGATTTAATATTTTATTGGAAAACTTAGGGTATGTATTTCCAGGCCCAGGGGATAAAAGTTGTTACCCAGTTTTTGAATACCTGTTACGATTAAACACAGTGGTCTCTTCCCTTGAATTAGTGTAAAGGTCCACAAACAGACATTACCACAGCTGCTCAGGCCCTCAGCTTAACCTGGGTTTTTCAAGAACTCCCACAGCCGGCATTTGGCACTTAATCATAGCTCAAACAGTGTGCGTGGTTACTGCAGCGTTTGCTAGGTTGTTGTGAGAGCCTTGTGGGTGGGCCGTATCTTGCCTTCCTGCTCGTCCCCTCCCTCCCCCCGCACAGCGAGGACACCGTGGTTCCCGAATGAAACTCAGCAAGTCTGGACGCTGCACCACCCCTTGCCACATGGCACTCCAGGAGATGGAACAATTACCTTTTACGCTTCCAAAAGGGTATACTTTTCAGAAAAGTATAATAGAGATTATTGTACAACTTAACCTCTGTGTTCAGTGGTCTAAGGTCTGTCAATAGAAAAAGAGTAATTCACACATACTGGCTAAAGGGAGGCAGAGTGAAACTGCATAAGCTAGATCCCCTCACCCCTTGCCTCAGCCTGCCTTCTTTAGAGCCTGATTTCCAGATTCCCAAGTCCTTCTTGTAAATGGCCGCCTCTCCCCGTCCCAGCCTGCAGTGTACATCAGGATAAAGAACCGGGCCCAGGATGAGTATCTGACGGTCACTGGCAACGTTGCTGACACAAGGGCCACATCCGTGTGCGTCTCTCCCTACAGCGGGAAGACAACTCAGATCTGGCACTACTGCCGAGGACTCTTTAAATCCAAGGTGAGCAGCCACCCCACGGACACCGCATCCCACCTTGGGGCCTTTTTTTTTCTTTTGGAGGCCAGACTTTTGCGAAATCAAATGGCCTTTATAAAATAATGCAACTTCCTAGAAATGGTTGCAGGACTGTATAAATATGCCACGTTACATTACTAAAGCTTTTAAGTGAAATGGACTCAGAGAATTTTCATCTAGAAAATTCAATTTCTACTTGAAAGTTAAAAACTAAGGTTATCACGTACTTTGGCTGTGCCTAAATGACGTTTTAAAACCAGTGACAGACAACTCACTGGATCCAACTGGACGTTGTGCTCTTGTGACACATTCCTTACTCTGTGGCCCAGATAAAATCAGCTGTCTTTGTGGGTCTAAACATCTTGAAACTTTCACAGTACCCAGTGAAGTAGTTATTGGAGAAAGCTTAGAAAATAAAGTTTACATTTCTTTGTGATGCCTCCATTACATTTGATGTTCTGGGGAATAGAACACCAGTCTTATTATGTCACCAACGGATTCTCTACTTTTTTCTCATCAACAAAAATGAAAAGCACTTAAAAGTAATTATTGTTTGGCTATCTGGAACATCACCTGATGCTTTTATAAGAAAACCAGGCTCAGGGAAGCCTGGGTGGCTCAGTTAAGCATCTGAGTCTTGACTTTGACTCAGGATCGTAGTTCAGGCCCTACTGGGTGTGGAGCCTACGTAAAAAAAGAAACCGTGGTCCACCTGATACATTTATGCCAACAGAGACTTAACATTTAATTGTAGTTCAGCAAACCTTCATTGACCATCTGTTGTCAGATGCAGGTGTCCTTTTCACAGATGCACCTCTACTTCCGTGGGTCTGTGTCTGTACCACGTCCCTCCGCTGCCCTAAAGACAACTTCAGCAGTTGGTGAAATTGTAACTATGCTGGATAGTCTTCTCTTTTAGATCAGAGTCGTGTAAAGGGAAGGGACCCAGTTCACTTGATTGGAGCTAACACAGTACTGCCAATCTGCTTCCTAACCTTTAGGCCAGTGACACGTGCCTTGATGTGATTGGAGGCCGGGACACCCCCGGGGCTAAAGTGGCTCTGTGGCCTGAACACGGACAGTTCCGGCAGAAGTGGAAGCTGAACAGAAACGGAACCATCAGCTCCTATCTCAGCGATCAACTTGTCCTAGATGTTAAAGGTGGGCCTTTGAGGAAACCCAACGTTCTGTGTCCCTGGATAGAATTTTAAATTCCAAACCTTCTCCTCCTCCTGGGGAAAAGAAATCTGATGCACAAAAGAAATATTAAGTCATTTCTACTTACTCTTGAAAAAAGATACGCTGTTTTAATGAACAATGAGCTACTTGGCTCAAGCAGGAAAAACCTCAGGACAAAGTCTGAGGTTTTTGTTCATTAGGACAGTTGTAAAATTCTCATTTGCTACATGATCTTTGAGAACAATTCTAAATTTAAAGCTTCATCAGCCATAAAATGTCCCGTTTCATAGAAAGAAACCTCTTTTTGCCATGAACTGCTGTAGTCCTTAAAAGCCCTCCCTTAAAATTGATGGCAGGTATCATTTAAACTTGCTTTGGAATTGAGCAAGGTCTGGGCTGTTGCTTTAATTGGCTTAGTCACAGCCACTGTCCATGTGGAAACAGAAACCGTGCCCAACATCCAGCCCGAGCTCTCTCCAGAACCGTGGTGCTGGGCACACGGCTTTTGCAGTCAACTGTTCTACCTCTTAGTTTTTCAGTTTGAGTCATACTGAGGTCTGATTTGAGGTTAATCATAGCTAAGCTTATTTAAACTCAGCTTCCCACATCAGGCTGCTTTTTTTTTTTTTTTTTTTTAAGATTTTTTATTTACTTATTTGACAGAGAGAGACACAGTGAGAGAGGGAACACAAGCAGGGGGAGTGGGAGAGGGAGAAACAGGCTTCCCGCCGAGCAGGGAGCCCGATGTGGGACTCGATCCCAGGACCCTGGGATCATGACCCGAGCGGAATGCAGTCGCTTAACCGACTGAGCCACCCAGGCACCCCAGGAATGAAGTCTTAATCTGGCACTCGGTGGGCTGAACATTGTTAATAAGCACCTGTGTGAACAAATAATCCTTTCTTTCGGAATTCCTATTTTAGGAGGAAATTATTATGACAAGACTCATGTAATTGTAAATCAACCCCTGGAGGGAGCAGAAACACAGAAATGGGACATTGAAATATTGTGAGAGAATCTGCGGCATCTCTAGAAAGAGCAAAGAACAAACCTCCTGTCCCTGGGAAAAGAAGCTACTTGTCCTCACGCTCCTGCATCACTGAGCACAGTGAAGTTTTCTCCTAGCTTCCAAGACCATTGCTCTTAACCATGGCAACACTCAAGTATTCTTGCCAGTTGTTTTGCATTCCTATGAAAAGCACATTTTGATTTCTGCGAAAGGTTCTAGTCCTGATTGGTCTCCATTCCCTCAAGCGTGTGCTTTCTCTCCTCTCCACCAGACACAAGTCCTACTCCTGAAAGCCACTGTAGGACCCTGGTGACTGTCAGCCTGTATTAGCTGTTAATATCCTAGGAGACAGGTGTGTGAGTGCGAAGCACAGGGAAACAAATTCCTTTAGGTCAAGTCATCCTTTTGCAAGAAGAGAAATAATTTTTTTTTAGCAATGCCTGAAAACATATTTAATAAACCTTCCTATTAAGCTGCTGTAATTAGATAAGCCTTAAAGGGTCTTCTTTACTGAGGCTTTTATAACTGAAGCACCGTAAGTATTCATACTTATAACTGACCCCAGGAAAGGACCTTGGCTTTGTTTAGGAAGGAGGCTCGAGTATTGGCATATTTTCTGTGGCCAAACTAAAAAAGCACAAATAACTCGTGAGCATCCTTACTCTCTCCCGGGTGACAAGACTCTAATCGGTGGTCACCTGTCCTGGTGCTGACACCTCACCCTAGATTTTGCCTGATCTGCCCTCAAGCAGTTGTTTAGTCAAATTTTTCTTTGTCTGAAGTAAAGGGAAATTTCAAATGTTTAAGTTAAAACCAAGTAGTATTTGAGCCTTTTTGACTATACCATTTTACTTAATGAAATGGCTGAAAACTCAGTTTTTATTTCCATTTTTAAGCAAAATCAGGTAGGATATCAGGTAATCATTACCACCTTTAAAAATTATACAATTCTTAAGTATTTTTCCCTCCTGAGTTGGTTTTAAACTTGAGACAACTGTTCCATTCGTCACCAACTTTTACCAGAAAGCAGAAAACTGTCTGCTCTATTTTTATATAGAAAGATTAAATACTCCAGTGATATTTTTGAATTGTCAACCTTTATGCACTTTAGAATGTAAAGTAACAGTGAATTGTTGAAGTACAAAGACCCAGTATTTTGAGCATTTTTTTATGGAGACTTGGTCTTTCCATGTGAATACTGGTTTTTTTTCCTTCGGTCTCAGGCTCTTTGTCATCTCTGAAGCAGCATCTGTAGAACACACGTTTGCCCACAGATGGGAGCGCCTCTCATTGGTGTGGCGGTAGTTAACGGAACTTACGTTATCCGGGTCACTTTATTTTAATCGGGGGAGGGGGCTGTGTATACACGGAGGTATATATTTTCATTGTAAAAAAACAATTTAAATTTTTTTTGTGTTAATTGTTTAAAAGATTTTTGTAGAGCCAATAAGGCTCTTTAAAGAAGTTTCTTCCAAAGAACAAAGACAAAGCCAGGTAGCGACCTTTAAATTTCAATGATCCATTTACTGGAGTTGTGCCTTTTCTACCACACTGGATTAAATGAGTTTATCCAAAGTACGGTTTGGTTACTTTCTGAGACCCCCTTCTTCCATGAAGGTGAGGAAGGCTGTCGTAGGGCCCTTCCCAGTCGACAGAAGCAGCACATCGTTGCTCTTCTTTGCGCACGTGTCTGAGACGGTACACCCTTGATTCTGGACAGGCCCTAGACTACCTGGATTAGGCATTCTGTCCAGAGGGATAACACCAGGTTTTCCTTCTCCTCATCTGTAGCCAGTTTCAGGTCCTTGACAGAAATAGCTGAGTGACCCCAAATTTGCTTCAGTGCATCCATATGTGATAAAGGAAAGCGAAGTCCATGGGACTGGAAAAGGATACACTAGTCAGATAAAAAATATTAAAGTGGTATTTTCATAACTTGTATAGTTCTCAGTATTTCTGATAGCCTTACAACTAGATAACGTATAGAATTTGCCAATTCCCATATAAAAACTTAGACTTCACGAAAGGTCTCCTACTTTATATCCTAAGAAATTAGTCGTTTGAAATACTTCATATTTATGACATTACACATTTCCTACGAGGCTACAGGGTCCCAGCTCGTATGTTTTAAAGCTGGTGTATGTGTACGTATATCACAGAACTGTCTGACTTACTTAATCATCCCCGTGCAAGGGCTCTGTCAATTGTGTGAAATGTTAAGCCCACGCTGCAGTCATAAGAAAGCGCATCACCCATAAATCAAAGGTAACACATTCTTCCCAGCCATCACCAAATCACAGTAAAGATATTTTAGGTTGGAACAGACCTCTGTTTCCTCATTTCCCATCATGTGTGTCTCTCTCCTATTCTTTAAGGAATGATAGATGTAAACCATCTTTTCCTGAGTTTCATCCTTAAAAAAAGGTAAGAGTTAAGCTGTCAACAACACAATATCGAGGAGGTCAATACAAGGAGGGTTCTCCAATAACAAAATTTAACACCAAGAATCTTTTTGGCACAAAGTTAGGATATATATACACAAACTATATTCCTCAGATTACTATTTGTATATAGCAAATAGGCACTTTTTTTTTTTTAAAGATAAAACAGAGTGTAGCTCATAGAGCATCATCTGAAATGTGGCTTAATGAAAAAGCAACCACTTACCTATCAACTTATCAATGAAACATTCATTTCATTTAATCCAGCCAGCACTTTTTTTTATATCCGTATATGACATTCCCAGTTATAAGCTGGCAATTTGTGAACACCACGGAGTATTACTTCTTGAGAAATACCAGCTGTGGGATCTATAAAAACTTCCAATTACAGTAGCCTCTCAAATAGTCTACTTCCCTGTCCATCCATCCTACAGTGACCAGAACCTCAGTCCTTGTCACCTATTAGATAAGGGTTACTAGGATTTTTTTTTTTTTTGAGAGACGAATACAAGGGAGTGCATACTTTTGAGGTTTTCTACATATATTATAAACCAGTCCTCCCCAGGTCTGGCCCCGATGGCTGTGACAGTCTGGTTATGGACACATCTAGCTGCCCCCAACTCACAGCCCCCTACTCATTCATGGAGCACCTCCCAAGATAGCTGACTAGGAGGAAGAAGGTGAAGTCATAGGGCATGGAAGAGTTCCCAAGGTCCTTAGGATTGTACAGGGAGCTTTGGTAATAAATACAGAAGCTCTAACCCAGACCAAGTGAAGCCTGGGAATTTATAATTTCTAAAAGTTTTCCATTGAGTCTAGGATCAGTAAACCATGGGGCCAGGTGGCAAGGTTATATAATATAAATTTTCTTCTCCATGATCTAGAAGAACATCAACAAAACCATATGTAATGACCGACTGGGCAAGGTGCAGGATGGGAGAGTGCGTGAGGGAGGTGTGTGAACAAGGAAGGGTCTGCAGTTGTCTGAGCAAGAGCAGTATGGCCTGAACCAGGAGGCAGAGACCAGGCGTCCATCACCACATGAAGGAAATGAAGGAGGGATCTGTGGGGAGGAGGGCAAGCCTCAAATGCCCAATAGTCAGGCATCTTTGGCATAGTGAGATCTGGGCACCCTCTGAGGTAAAGTCAGGGCACTAAGGAGAACAGATGGATGCCCAAAGGGTTTGGAAAGGTAGGGGCCACCTGTTAGTTTGATAACCTGAGGCCTGTGATGGAAATGTCCTGAGAGGAGAGGAAACCTCCTCCTCTCTGGATACTCACAGATTGATCCTGATCCGGTCCTACTGTGAGGACGGTGTGGTCTTTAAACTGCAGTCTCACTGTGCTGTCCAACCCTGGTAACCGTCCACCTAGAAGACCCAGAGAGAGAAAGCCAGCCTTCACTAGAGGAACCCCAGGCTCAGACTTGTGTGCGGTGAATCCAAATGTGGGGTGCCCTCCAACTCAAGTACTGACTTACCCCGTATTTATAATGATACTGAAGTATAGTTTACATCCTTACGGAGCTCATTCTTACAGTGTAGACGTGTAACAGGTAAGTAACAGTAGATGCTGGTAGGTACATCTGATAGATCTAAACCATGCCCCAGAAGCAGAGCGGCTGTCCCAAGAGACAGTGCCGCCGGGCACCCTGCACCCAACACTAGCTTCCCAGGTTCCAGCCTCCGTCTGCCGCTTGCTCTACGTGTGGAGCCCAGAAGTATGGACTACCTGAGTTCAAACCGCACCATCTCACCAACGACTAGTTCTGTAATCCTGGCAACTTATTCCATCCATGTAGGTCAAGTGTAGTGTCATGAAAGCCACCTAATAAAGCTCACAGAAAAAAAAAAAAAGTATTTTCCAAGTTGGATTTAACTTCGTAAAAAAGTAGCCACTAAAAACAGACTGGCCTTAGAGGGTCATCTGGTTGAAGAAACAGTCTTGAGGGAACATAGTGTTATGGACTCTAATGGCTAAGACAAAGAAGGGTTCAGGTAAGATATTCTGTGCCATAAGCTGATACTCTGAAAACTGTTCTACTAAAGACTGAAATACATGCTGGTAAAAATTTGCTATTTTGAATAGGTGCAAAAACAAATTCCAAACTTCCCCCAAAGATGATACTAAAATTATAAGCAGAATCAATGTTAAAGGCGACCTTATAGATTGTCTTATTTCAGTGGGTCTCAACCATGAGAAAGAAAGCTTTTATAAACGTTAGCAAAAATAATCCTCTCAACCCCACAGAGAAGGAGAAAGGCAGCCGGAGAGCTGGCCTGGTACCCACAGCCGTGTCTCGGTGTCTCCTGTTGAACACAGACGATTCCACAGAACACCAACATTCAACCAGGCCACTCTGTGAGAGGGCAAGGCGAAAACGAGGCCACTCCAACAGCACGTCAGAACTCAGGCAAAAGCGAGAACACTATCCAAACCTCAAAAATGACCAAACGTCCCTATCCTGCTGATCTGAGCGGCTGCCCCTGCCTTACTAATTGCAACCTCAGCCTCATTTCACTCCTCCTGCCTACAGGAGACCCAATCACACTCATTTTCTGACAGTGGCCATCCCAGAACAAAGCCCTGCTTTCTTAACCCTCCTGAAAAATCACCTAACTCAAGCCCGAATCCTTCCAACACTCTTTTACTTAGATCACCCGCAACTCCCAGCAGTGTGGTCTTCCCTGTTGCAACAAGTCCTAAATTCATTTGTCCCACTGCAGGAGTGTCGTACTGATGGTCTGCTATCACCATCTATCCAAGTGTTAGGTCATTTGCAGCCTAAACCAGTCACAAAATAGTCACTTGGGACTCGGGGCAGGTTAGTGACAACCTTGTGTTCAAGTTCTTAGAACTTCCTGAAGATGGAGAATACCAGAGTGCCCATACACATATTTCTCATCCACAATCACACGGTTCTTTCTCCCCATCAAGTGGGACGCAAGTTCTTTGCAAAAGACTTATGAGATGCAGGATCCCTAAAGCTATAGCATGTCTCATCCAAACATAACATGCTAAAGATAGATCTAGGTCCACCTTAATTCTAAAATGCTTCTTTCTTTCCATCTGCGCAAAGAGGAGCCCATCCAGGAAAGCCTCAAAATATCCCACCTGGCGTCGAAAGCTCGGCTCGGTCTCCCATATAGTAAGGGGGAAGTCTGTTCATAACAAAATCCTTCTTCATGTCAGCTGAAAGCAGCTCTTTGGTGCCCTCCAGCCGGTCAGCAAGGGTCCTCAGAAAGCCACTTAACCTTCTCGTCACAACAGCCGTGGCGTCCACCTGCTGGAAACCCCGAAGTGAGTCCTGGCCCGAACTCCATCAGGACTTCCCGCACAGGTCCTGGTGTCCAGAGCAGTACGCGGAGCATAACCAGCCAGCATCTCCAGCTGGTCTGTCCTGCGTAAGCCGGTGGCCAAATCTGCGGCTCTCCGGGCCACGTGCCTCAGTGACTCAGCCAGCGTTCCCACCCTGCCTTCGCCGTGCGGAAAGAGGGGCTGCCTGCGCAACAGCCTTGGCTCTTGGGGGCCCACGGACCGTGCAGTGCTGCATGCAGCCCAGGAGCTGGGCTTGACTGGCGGAAAGAAGGATCCTGGGGTTGCCTAGGAGGCAGGCCACAGCTTCCGCTAGCCTGGGCTGCCACTGACCCCCTGCCCCGACCCCCCTGGATCCCCGAGCCTTTACTCCTTACCAGGAGCAGCTGCCGGGGTATGCCAGCCCGGAACTCCAGATCTTCCTTTGCAGTGTCAAATACAAGCCCTGAAATAGTGTCCAAAAGGAAATCTCCCCACGAACTGGAACACACACGAAGAAAGAAAACCGTGAACACCCACAGAATCTACATAAAACACTGATTACTTAGTAAATCCCGAAGCTACAAACTACATTCCAACTCCCCAGGTGCTGTGAGTTCCATTAATGTGACATTACTCAGCACGAAAAAACTTGAAGGCCTTCATCAATCACACTGCTTCTCCCCTCCCCTTTCCCAGACACTCACGTGGAAAGGTAAAAGGTAGGAGGCTAGGCTTTATTCACGACTTCTCTTAAAAGATACCACACAATCCTATACAGGTGTAAAGTGGGAAGTTCAAGGGCCCAATTTATTTTTAATGTTTTCAGTTGTAACACAAGTGTCTATGAGAGGAACTCTGTAGGAAATTTTAACAATCACAGGACCTAAAAAAAATAGTTTATGTTCAAATTTCAAAAAGAAATACATTTAGGGTAACAGTAAAATCCCTGGACTGTTACACATTACATTTTCCTTTTTCCCTTATAAAAGAGGGGCACTCTTCCTCAGTGAAATATCCAACATCAACAATTTCAAAACAATCGATTTGCAACTTGTTAAAACTCCAGCAGTGCTTAGAAGGGTAGAATCCAGTGGCCAAAAATAATGTCGAGGGATGAGCATCGGTGTTCAATTACCTGTACTTTGGGGCATTTACAATCGGCTCGCTCCTAAATGTGTGCCACTGTAAGAAACGCTCTGTGGGGTTGCTCTCTTTCAATATTTCTAGCTGTTTATAATTTTCCCTCAGTGTCACCAGATTTCAAATTGCTGGCTACGTGCAAAAATGGGAATTCACAGTATGACTTTTGCTTCTCACTCAGTAAGCAAAATTAACACTTTAATGCTTCCCTTCCAAAAAAGTGCCCAAAGAAAAAAGTCACATGAGCGACACTTTCCCTAAGATGTCTACATTTGGTGTCCTCATACTTTGCAACTTAATGTTACACCCAACCTCCCATCTGATTGAATGAACCTTCTCCTGGAGCTCTTTTACCAGCACAAAAATAAGCTCTTCTTTTGCAGGGTCCTGGGTGAAATCGTGCGGCAGTAGCTCATGGAGAGATGGCACTGCAGTTAAACCGAGCTCTGTGTTCTGGTTAGAGGCAGAATGGATCTTAGACCAAACTTTGAGATTAGTATTTCTTGAGGGGTTCACTTTGGTAAAACAGCCAAATCAACCCGCTGCTGTCCCACACCCAGATCCCAGACGTTCCCAACAACGTCCCCTTGAGAGGTGTCAGGAAAAGGCCCCAAATCCTCACCGTGCCAGTGCCTTCCGGGGTACCAGGCCCACGGCACAGGGACATCTCTGGGGAGCAATGGTTCCTGAGTTCCAATCTGTCCCCTTCTAGCTCCAGCACCACCGAATAGAGCACAGGTCAGAGTCTGACCCGAGGCTCCTCAATCACGGCGCCCGTCCCCCTCCCCAACTGACCAGAGAAGGCACGGGTGGGACCCAGGGGCAGCCCACCAGATCATCACTCTTGGGATTGGGAAAGAGTTTAGCAGAAGTGGAAGCTATTAGGTCTAGTGAGAAAAAGGGAGGTCAGACAAGTAACTGATGACGGCTTATGGATGAGTCAATGTTATGAGTAAACAGAAGGTGAGGAAGGAAAATAAGTGCATGAAAAACCACTTACTAGAAAACCAGTTGGGGGCATTAAGTGAATGCAAAAGACAGAGAATCCCAGAAAGGGAAATAGCTGAGTCACATTAACGGCAGGATACCAGAAGCGACGGGGACACCCACGGGGCCAAACTGGCTGCCAAGGCCCAGAGCTGCTCGGCACCCACTGGGAACTCCTGGTTCCAGCCTCCCCGTGGCTATGCAAGGAATCTGCCTAGCCACCGTAAGAAGAGCATTTTTCATAAAGGAAGGATAATATAAGCTCTGGTCTGCTTGTGGGCAAGGACTACCCTAACTGTAGGCCAGGCTCCAGCTAGTTCCTCTGGTCGGCCTCTAAACACAGGGGCTCATTTCACCCAGAAACGCCAGATGAGGAAGCAGAAGTCATGCTTACCAACTTGTTTTGCAAGTTATAGCTCTGAATGTAGGAGGGGCCCTGCTGTCCACTGGGACTGGAATGCCTTTCCCAGTCTGACCGTCTGACCCACTCTGCTTACTCACCCTTTAAGACTCACTCAGCCTGGGCGTCAAGTCCTTTCTGAAGCCTTCCCTGATGCCCCAGCTTGGCTCAGCGCATTCCTCTGCGCTCCTCAGGAGTCTCCTCTACAAACCCACGATGGAAGCTATCCCACTGCTACTCCCCGATCCGTCTCCCCTCCTACCACCAGCTCCAGGGTGCGAGTTCAGTCCCAGGCCCACATTCCCAGCCACTGCACAGGCTCTGGTGCCCACAAGCTGCCGGGCATCAACGACTGGCAGTCTGAACGCGCCCGGGGCTAGCAAGGTCGCCATTGTTAGGGACCCACAGGGAGGCCACTGCCGCCCAGGGCCTGGGAAGCGCCACGCACCGAAATGGAACACAATTTTAATCAGAACGGTTTTCAGCACATGTGCTTTTAGGTCTCACTGTTCCAGACTTGCTTCCCTACTCCATTTCATGAACTTGTATGAACAGTGGAAACCTTACAAGAGATCCGGAGGTTTCAATGGACACAGAGTTTCTGTGCGGGGTGACGAAAATGTGCTGGAACAGACAGTGGTGACGGCTGCACAACAGTGTGAACATAATTAATGTCACCAAACTGTACAGTTAAAAACGGTTAAGGTGGCATATTCTACGTTATAAATATTTTACTGCAATAAAAAAATGTTAAAAAGAGAGAGACTGCAAGTCCAGCCAGGAGTCAATAACACACCACCACAGCTGTGGTTCTTTCTTCCCAAACCATGGAGCCCTCACCGGGCAACTCCCATTTTCTGTACAGTCAGGTTCATGACATTCGCAGGAGGAACCCCAGATGGGCCAATGGCATGGATAGGACTCTAAAGGAACCGGAAGTTAGCAAGGGCGCCTGAATGAAACCCCTGAGGTTGGATAAGCAGGACAGCAGGGCAACTCCCTCATTCCCTTCTGCATACGGTTGCCATGGGACACAGCTTGAGCTCCCCTGGGATGCAAGGCTGGGAGGAGAGTGTTTACTTGTTCTGGTAGGTGCTGATGGTCACGTGAGTAGAGTGGGCCAGCCCTGGAGGAGTGTCCGCTTGATGAATGGTCCCTCTGGGAAAGTACAGGACATCACCTGGCTAAAGAAAGGAAAAAAAAAATGGGAGAAGGGAGTTAATAAGGAGGATGTCTTCTCAGTCCTCTATGTCTTAAAGAGACAAAAATAGGCTCTGAGTTTCAGTTTTCCATTCTAGAAACCTTCTACTTTGTGATTCCTGAGGTGGTCTGTATGCTGGGCTCCTGGGGTCCCACTAGTCTACCTTCACCATGCCTGTGAGCCTGTCACTGTGAACCCCAATCTTGGAGAGGGTTTCAGTACCTGAAGTCACTTTCTTTATTCACAAGCTGAGAGCAGGTGCCCCTGAAACTGTCCCGCCCCAATCCAGGTGACACCCTGGGGAGCCTGCACCCTCCCTCTCCACCCTTCAAATGGGGCAGTGGTGAACAGTAGGAGCTTTAGAGTCAAACAGACATTGCCACTTACTGGCTAGTGACTCCAGGAAATTACTGAACCCTCCCTGAAGCCTCAGTTCTTTCACCGGTAAAACGGAGGCAATGGCCCAAAATTCAGACTTATTTTCACGATTAAAGGAGATGCTATCTCCAGAGCTCTTGGAGCCGTGACGGCCACGTGGTTGTACTGTAATTACTCTTCTACCTGCCCCTCCCCCCCTTCCACCAGCAGGTTGGTGAGCTCTTCCAGGCAGGGTCAAGGTCCATCATGTACTCCCCAGAGCCCAAACTACCAAGGCATCAGGTGTACAACAGAGGCTCAACGAATGTTTGGATGAACAGATGAAAAACCATTTAGCCCTTCACTTGAACCTAAAAACTAAATGTAACTGGAGATCAGTCATTCTCCTGGGCAGGTGAACCTCCTCTACCCTGTTCCAGGTCTTGCCCAAGCCAGGGGACAGAAGTATCCTTCATAAATCATTCCTGAAGCTACATCCTCCCTAATCCCACCCAGATGAAAAACCCAAAAAACTGCAACCACGGGAAGCAGTCTGGCTCACTGGTTAAGAGGGTGGGCCCTCAAGGGGCAGCTCAAGAAATAGCAGATTAAAGGGCGCCTGGGTGGCTCAGTTGGTTAAGCGACTGCCTTCAGCTCAGGTCATGATCCTGGAGTCCCTGGATTGAGTCCCGCATCGGGCTCCCTGCTCAGCAGGGAGCCTGCTTCTCCCTCTGACCCTCCCCCCTCTCATGTGCTCTCTCTCTCTCATTCTGTCTCAAATAAATAAATAAAATCTTAAAAAAAAAAAAAAAGAAATAGCAGATTAAAAAAACAAACAAAAAAACCCAACCTTTTCTTAATGTTAAGATTTTCCTTAAAGCAAGAAACAATATACAATTAAATATATTCATAAGAGTGATCTTGGTGGCTCATTCACCCTGAATGACACCAAACTGACAGGGAAATTACTACCTCAAGCAAATGCTTTATTCACAATCATAGCTATCACTTGCTGAATGTCTCTGCGCCACCCCTCTGAATGAGACCTTCATTCATTCATTTATTCATACCACAAACATTTGATTAACCAATCTCCATCCTCCTCCCACGCCAGGCACCATGCTAGGTAGGCACTGGGCATAGAGCACTGAACAAAATAAGGTCTGCCCTTTTGTAGTTCATTTGAGACAAAGAGCAAACATTTGAGAAGAAAGAAGAGACAACCAATACCATAAAAACATTCTATTGAAGCAAGGCAGATAAAATAAAGCAGTAAATAAATAAGGTTAAGTGGTGGTAAATGCAGTGAAAGCAAAAGAAGCAGAAGGAGAGGAATGATTCATAAGGTGATGTGGAGGGCAGGGTGTGCCTGGGGTAAGAGGTGCCATTTTTATACAGGATGGGCACTGAAACCTCACTCCGCTACAATGACATTTCAGTTGAGACTTTAGGAAATGAGCAAGCCAGCCATGGGACTACCTGGGCAGAAAGGATTCCAGGCAGAGGGAAGAGCAGTACAAAGGTCCTGAGGTTGAAAATGTGCTTGGCACCTTTGAAAAGCATTGGTCAATGTGGCAGGAGAGTAGTGAGGGTGGAAATGATGGGAGATGAAGTGAGAAGGCAGCAGAGGGGCCAGATTACAGGGCCTTCTGGGCTGTTTTAAGGACTTTGGCTTTTATTTTCGATTTAAAAGAAAACCACTGGAGGTCTGGGCAAAGGGTTCAATGGATCGCAAAAGGATCATTATGATCATCATTACGTCAGAAAAGTCTGTGATGGGGATACCAAATAGGAGGCTTTTGTATAGATCCATATCCAAGGGTTTTGTCCTGAACAAGCAGGAAAATGGTGAGGCATTTACAGGGAAGGAGGCTGGGGACAGGGTGGGAAATGGGAGTTTGCTTTGCAGAATATTAAATTGGCAATACCTTTTACCCTTTTAGTGGAGACATTAAATAGGCAGCTGGATATAAGTCTAGAGTTTAGAAATGTGGGCTAGAGACTGAACACAGCACTGAAAGTAGGTCAGTCTAGAGGAAATTTAAAACCATGGGAGTGGGTGTGGATTGAGGAAAGAG
Organism: Mirounga leonina; assembly: GCF_011800145.1. Lineage (NCBI taxonomy): Eukaryota > Metazoa > Chordata > Mammalia > Carnivora > Phocidae > Mirounga > Mirounga leonina. Next base: position 18,829,563 of record NW_023270431.1, read on the forward strand.
GTCCAGGAAATAATCCCTGGTACCCTAACTTTCAGAGACAAAAAGACTGAGGACAAAACAGCAATGGAGGATGAGGAAGAATAGCCAGTAGGTGGGAAAGAGAAGAGAGGGAGGCGTCCTGGAAGCCCAGTGCAGAAGGCAGGAGTGACCCACTGTGTCCAACGAGGCTGACAGGGGGCTGCTGAGATGCGGACTTGAAGGTAAGCACTGTACTTGACAACATGGATTGCCCGGTAACCTTGGGGAGAATGGTTCTGGAGGAATGGTGAGGACGAAAGCCTGTGGGGAGGAGTGCCCACGAGCAGGAGAGAAGACCGGTGACTGGGTCCCCGAAGACATCTACGTCCTAACCCCAGGCACCTATAAATATTTAGGGCACACGGCCAAGGCCAATTAAGGCGCTGACAAGGGAAATTAGTCCGGATTATCCAGGCAGGGACAATGTAATTATAAGGATCCTTAAAAGTGGAAGAGGGTACGGCAAGAGAGGACCATAGAGATGGCAGCGGGAGAAAGACTAGGCTCTACGTTGCTGGCTTGGCGGATGGAGGAAGGGCCGTGAGCCAAGGAATGCAGGAGGCCTCTGGAAGCTGGAAAAAGCATGGAGATTGATTTTCCCCTAGAGCCCCTGGAAGGAACTCAGTCTTGCCAACACCTGATTTCAGCCAAGTGAAACCAAATCCCTTTTGGACTGCTGAACTGCAGAACTATAAGTTAATAAATCTGTGTTGTTTTAAACCACTGAATTTGTGGGAATTCGATAAGCAGCAATAAATATATTGACATAGAGCCATCTCTTCCAAGGAGTTTCATTGCAAAGGAGGCATCAAAAACATATTTTTCAATTCTTACAAACTACAAGGTAAATATTATGATCTCCCTTGCAATAAAGGAGAAACTGAGACTGAGATAAGTAACTTGCCCAAGAATGCACAGCTCTTAAGGGACAGCAGCTGAATTCAAACCCAGGTGTGTCAGATCCCCAAACCAGAGTGGTGTTCCCACTGCAGGAGGGGTCTTCATCCCAAGACCTTGGGTTTGGTGACCCTCACTGTGGCCTTTATGCCCACCCCACCCAGAGTGACTCAGCTTTTCTGTTTCATACACTGGGCATTTACAGGAGATTTCATTTGAAGAGCTTCACCGATTTAAAACCCACAAGTATACAGACGTGCAACTTGGAAAAAAACCCACGGTACACAATGCTTGTCTTTCTCCTCCCGGGAGACTCAGGGCTGCTCTTAATGAACTGAGATAGGATGGGTGTGATTAATGGGTATCACCCCATCTCCTCCCAGGCTCCCAGCACCACCTCGCAGAACCCACACCACCTACACCTGAAGACCAAGAAAGATCAACGTTCTTGGGCATGGCAAGTAGCCAGTTGTCAGGCTAGGTAACTCAGCCCTGGCCTCAGAGACCATGGATAGCTTAGTCTTTGGCCTAAAAATAATCAACCAAGAGACTATTAAACATGCTTCACCAAGAGTGAGGGTTGGTGAACTCCTTCCCTGAAGGGCTCCACAGTAAATAGTTGTGGCTCACGGGCCACGCAGTCTCTGTGGCAACCAGCCAACTCTGCAGGTGTGATGTGAACACAGCCCTAGACAGCAAAAGGAATGGACTGTGGCTGTGTTCCAGTAAATGTGATTTACCAAAACAGGTAGCAGGACATATTTTTGGCCCATGGGTCATAGTTTGTTGACCGCTGACCAAGAACTTAAAAAAAAAAATGAAGGGTACCTTTATTGTATCTATTTAAATCCCCTGTAATATAAACACACATCGTAAAAAGGGAGATCTTTTCTCCCAGTCACAGGCAAGCCAGGCAAAGTTTTTAAAATCAAGAAAGGGCCATAAAGTATTGAGTAATTATAACTAATTATTAAGTTCAAGACACAAGAAACTCAAAAATAATAACTATATGCAAGTATATCAGGTTGGTAGAATTTTTAGAATGATTTGAGCTGTTATATCTTAATTCAACATATAAAGTTGAATTATGGACCTATTCTTATCCCTCTACAATTTTTTTTCTCAGCAAACTCACCTGCTAGGGATTGGCTGTGGTCAATCCAGGCTAACTGCTCAAAGACAGACTCTCTATAGCAGGGGGCCAGCCAACCAGTCACCATGCTCAAGCCACCTGGCTTCCTGGAGGAAGAGCCCTTAATTACTATATCCAAAAGAGGATTACTATTCTTTTGGTGACTATACACAGGGGTAAGGAAGGGGAGTGCAGAGAAAGTCTACTGTACAGTCAGGAGGAAAGTGGGTCATGCTAGAATTTTCCCAACAAAAAACCTAAGGGGTCCCTGGCTGTGCTCCGCCTAGGCAAGCTACAGCCCGGTCCCGACAGCTGGCTTAGATTTGGTGAAGCTGCCCAAGGCCGAACTTTCCACTTGTACTCTAGAGAAGTCGGTGGTCAACGAAATCACAGTCCATTTCTGTTGAACTTGGATTACATTTGGAGACAACTTGTTTGGAAAATGAACTTAACGTCTCCTCAGCTCAGTTCTACAGTACAAACATCAAGTCTCCTTTAGAAGCTGCATGTGCTAGCGAGCGAGAGCCAGCCCGAGCCCACGCTCTTGCATTTCCTCCCACGGGGACCCCCGCACACACACTAAACCCCAGACCGGACCCTGTGTCAGAAGCAGTGGCCATGATGGAAGTCCCGTACCTTCAGTGTGAACTCGAGCGCCGGCCTCCCAATCCTGTCCTCGGACTCCACGCTGTACTCCCGGGCCAGGGGCACAGTGGGGTGGTAGAGACGCCAGCGTTTCTCTCCTTCCAGCTGCAGGATGAAGACCTACGGAAGCCACAGGGCCCAGGAGTGTCAGCGAGCTTCCTGACAACTCACGAGGCCCAGGGCTGCTAGAGGATTAGCCCTGCAAAGGCTTAGATGGATTACAAATTTCAGGTAAAAAAATAAAAATGAGAGATTAGTGAGGCACTTCACTCTATACTTAAAAGTTGCCACTGCTGGTTTTCACTTTTAAAAACAGGTAATCATGAACCCTGATACTGGAAGGATATTCATTCTCTTCACTGTAATAAAGCCTCACTGGGTTCTTTATATCCCCACATCTCCTGCCTTTAAATCTTCTATCAGACAGCTGAGAGCCCATAATCTCTGATGGAAAAGCCAAGTTTCAGATATTCCTCAGGGTCTAAAATCCTGAGTATCATCCTTGGCAGAGAGGAAAACTTCAAGTTCTTTATTCTTCATTCAGCCAAAGATATTTTAAAGCTCTGTTTAAAATATTATAACAGCAGGGCGCCTGGGTGGCTCAGTTGGTTAAGCAACTGCCTTCGGCTCAGGTCATGATCCTGGAGTCCCTGGATCAAGTCCCGCATCGGGCTCCCTGCTCGGCAGGGAGCCTGCTTCTCCCTCTGACCCTCCCTGCTCTCATGTGCTCTCTCTCATTCTCTCTCTCTCAAATAAATAAGTAAAATCTTTAAAAATAAATAAATAAAATAAAATATTATAACAGCAAAAACAAAAACTTTTGGGAAATGTATTGGTATGAAATTGCTTTCAAAGGGGCAAGAAGGGGCTTTTTACTAATAACTCTGTGTTCATACCGTTGCATTAGCATAAAAAGAAAACGATGGACTACCCATGACGGAGAATGAACTTGTTCAGCAGCCACATGAGAGTGAATCAACACTTGTCAAGGTGCCAGTGCCGAAGTGAGACCATGACCTTCATTCAAGCCACCCCAAGATTTTCACAAATGGAAAAAATTATCTATTTTTGGCAGCTCCAAAAAGAGGATGAAATGAAAGCAGATGTAAGGATTACTTGTGACCTCACTTTACTAAAACTCGTGCATTGTGAAATCAGAGAAAAAGCCAATCACGCTTTTCTGTAGACAAATTCAATAAATACCTGTTTCATAGGAATGTGTAGCTCTTTATATTAGTAAAGTTAGAAACCATCTCTCCCCTTTGAGAATGAGCAGGAAACCAGTTTGGCAGGATTCACCTGACCCAACATCTGGGTGAGGTCAAGATCTCCGGGACCACACGGCAAGAAGCTCAGAGAGCTGAACTGAACCGACATCTAACCCAGGCTCGCAGTGATTCCTTACCCGAGCAGAACAATGTTCTTCCTCTTACCTCCACATCATCATAATGGGGTGGGAGGCCCTGGGATCCTGCAGGGGTTATATATACATTCGAGCCAACCAAGGAGCCAAAGTAGCATTCTAGCTTCTCCTGGATCCTCCAAAGCTCATCCTTAAAAAGAAAGGAAGGAAGGAAGGTGGGAGAAGAGGTGAAAAATATGTCAGAAACAAGAGGAAGAACATGTTCTTATTCACCTAGCCAGTCTTTACTGCACAGCTCTTATGTTCCAGATACCCAAGAATTCAGCAGTTAAAGAGCCAACACCCCTGCCCTCAAGAATCTTCCATCCTAGTGCAGAACACTACAGAAAACCGAGAAATTAGCAAGGCAGGCAATCAGGAGTCACGCAGGATTTTAAGCACGGCAATGACACGATCTAATGTACATTTCTGACAGCTCACTCTGGTTCCTGTGTGGAGAGTGGCCTGGAGAAAAGCAAGAGACATCAGTCGGGAGCTACTAAAGCAGCAGCCCAGGCGGGAGATGAGCAGGGTGGTGAGGGAGAAGGAGAGGCAGAGATGCACCCTGGAAGCGCCATGGGCTGTGAGGGACCAAGTAGGACAGGGTGCGGGAGGGGAAGGGGATTAAAAGCCTCCTGGCTTTGGCTGGGCAGTTAGTGCCTGGTTCACCCTACTAAAGTGGGAAAGACTTGTTAAAGAACAAGGGGTTTTTTTGCAGGGAGGGGGGTGTAGGTGTGTGTGCAGGGAGAGTTCTACAGTAGTTCATGAGAGAGAGAGAGAGAATATGAATGATTTTCCCAAGTGGATAAGGAGAGGGGAGGTAGCAATTAGGCCAGGCGGATATTAGCACTTCTTCTCCGCCAGGCCGTCTCTAAGTGCTTTACGTATACTGGTTCTATAACCCTCCCAACAACCCTGTCCTGTAAGGAGAGCAATACCGTAATGTCCGGTTCACAGATGAGGACACTGGAGCACGAGAACACACGGCTAATATATGACGGAGCCAGGACTGAAATCCAGGCAGCCTGGCTTGCGCCCTTTAGCCGTGGCCCTATACTGCCCCTTTAGGAATCATCTTAAAGAAAACACAAATCTCCTACGAGGACACTAACGGATACTGAAGACATTCAGTCTCAAGTATGAATGTACAGTGCCCGGCACACACAAGACACTCAAATGCATTTTTAAAAATTTGGTGGGTCAACCAATGACCACAGCTTGAGAGTCAATCCTACCATTTGACTGAAAAAGGATCTACAGTATTAAAAGTATCAAGTGGGAAAGAGTTAGGTCAGTATGAAAAAAGCTTTGGGAGACATCTTTAGGAAGATGACTGGGCTACTCTATTTATAGATCAAGGGTTCTACTTAACAGAGGAAGAATAATTTAATGGCTTCTGAATAGCTCCAAAGAGTTAAGAGAGCTCTCAAAGCACCTAATTTATACCAGGGAAGGGCCAGCAGGACCTGGCTCTGTAATTACATCTATACGGTAACTGGAACCATTAGAAAACCAGGGCTTCTCCTTCTGATGGCCTGAGAGGCATCTCAGGGCCATATGGGTGACTTTATGGTTCCCAGCTCAAGCATCTGGGTCGATCAATTGCACAATTTTTCCATTTCTCCTGGACATTTAGCTTCTCAATCTGCCAAGTATAGCCTAGTAGAAAGAGACAGGAAGTCAAACCACCTCAATCCAAGTTGTAGCTACAAACTAAATGATTTTAGCGTCTTTATTTGTAAAATGAGGACTCCCCCACTAAGACTGATAAAACAACTTATCTGCGAACTTACTTCAGTTGCAAGGCAGTATACAAGTGTTAGGGCTTCACCAACACTGAACTTAGGTACAAACAATGCTCTTACGACCTTTCTTCTTTAGGTCAGGATTCCCAGCTATGTCTGGAGATGCCAAGGAGGACCCCAGAGCAGTGAAAAGGGAAGGTGGAAGCCTCTTCCTCGGTGGGTACAACCTCCTCTCTCCACTGACCTACCCATAACAATCAAAACTGAATGCAACTGCTTCTGGGACCAGAAGCCCATGGGTACACCTTTACTAAAGAAAGGCAAAAACAAACATGCCAACACCCTGCTACATTTCAATTAACATCTTTAAGGGTATCACAGGAAAATGCCTCAGATTTGGAGTCAGAAGTCCTTACTTAGCAGCTATGGAAAAGGTCCATAGCTCTGAACTCGTTTTTTTCACATGTAAAATAGAGACCACAATGAATGCCCTATTTCAAATGTCTGTTAGAAGATTCCAAAGTGGGGCGCCTGGGTGGCTCAGTAGGTTAAGCGTCTGACTTCAGCTCGGGGCATGATCTCAGGCTCCTGGGATCCGGCTCCTTGCTCAGTGGGGAGCCTGCTTCTCCCTCTTCCTCTGCCCCTCTCCCTGCTTGTGTTCTCTCCCTAATAAATAAATAAATAATAAAAAAAAGAAAGTTCAAAAGTGAACACGTGTATTTGGTAAACTCACCCAGACCTTTGACATGGATTATCCAAAGAAGGTGGGGAACAACTTAGGGTTCCCTGATTACCTCCTTATTCACTTCCCGACCAACTAGAATAAGAACTTGTGCACATTCTGAAACCCAATAAACAAGGCACTGTCCACTCTCTCAACCTAGCCAGTGATGAACTGCCTCTCGACTTTTTCTATCCTGATATCAATATGCACGTTCCTAAACACACATACAACACTAAACCTCCTCATAATAAACTATTTAGAACCCAGCATCCACTGTAAGAGGGTGAACTCCTATAAGTCTCTCAAGTGGTGGAAAGAGAAAAAGCAGGGTGCATCCCAGTCTAGCCGGGGAGCTGAGTTTAGACCGAGAAAGCTCATCCTTCCCACTTTCGTAAACCTGGCCAAAGAGCTGAGTCAACAGGGCAAAGGAAATACATTCTTGGCTACCTGGAAAAAGAGAGGAGAAATGTGCAGGACTTAAGAGATGAACAGGGAAAGGCCCAGGATGATTTTCCCTAGCTAAGAACAGAAATGACAGCCACTAAGGACACCACACATATGCCAAATAATAACTTTCTACTGGTTTGTGACCAAATTACATATAATCAACTTCATTGACCTTTTATGTTCATAGTTATTAGGTGTCTAAAACCTGCTTTTTAAAAAAGTGCTGCTTCTAGAAGCCAAGGAAAGAGTCAAGGACCAGCTTAGAGAGAAGACCATGGTGTCCATATTTCCTGAATTCAAATCATGACTTGGTCTGGCAGGTTATTTATAAATTCTTTTTGGGTGTTGGGCCAAAAGGTTGGCATTCCAGAAACATTTCAACCTCTTATGACTGCATGAGATGGACTATCTGGAATCAGGACTTATACTGAAACATCTAAGAGTACTTAACTTTATCCAGGGCACAAATAGGTTCAAGATCCTTTAGACAAGAGAGGAAAATTTGGCCAATGGGCTCTACCAAAGCAACAGAGTTCAGCCATTGGAAACGTTACTTATAACTGATGACAAAGTCCCAGGAGCCATCACACAGCCAGAATCCTCACCATGGAACCTCATGGACCGCTCTCCTGCTCCTCCTCCCATGCTGCCATTTTGGTTCAGCCATGGGTCATGAAAGCGGATTTCTGAACTGAGAACAGACCCTCATTTGTTCTGGGCCACCTGTCATGTAAAGATCTCAAACCTCTACAAAAGCAGATTAGCTAAGATGGCATTTATGAAGCAGAAACTGAAGAGAGAGGAGGCTAATTATTTCTTGAATGTTAAGCACTGATACAGAATAAATAAAAAGTGAGCCACTCTCCCAGACTTGCAAATCAAAGCTATCTTCTACTTATGACTGCCTCCCTGGGAGTAGTTCCAGGACCCACACCCTCAAAGCTACCTGGCGGCTGTTAATGAGGGTGAAGTCTCTTTCTTAAACATGCATCTGGTACTTGATCTGGTCACAGCTCTGAAGCCTCTACTTAGCTCGTTTTAAGTAGTAAAGGGAAGCAACTTCAAGAAGAAAATGATCACCCTGACACTATCACGCCTTAAATTATAATGACAGGACAAACCAAGTAGAAAGGTCTACCATACACCAAAACATAAACCACCCCACAGAACATGCTCCTGGAGGTTTAATGTTAATTTATAAACTTGCAATATAGTTTTTGCAGTGCGATGATCATGTCCCCGGAGTTGTTGGGCGATCCTAACAGTTTAGCCAAGAGATAACACAGGATCTCCTAATCTGGGATGCATTTAAAGAGCAAACAGGTGGTACCTCCTCTCAAACTGGCAGGACGCTAATCATCACAGGTTCATCCCTGAGCTGACCTGTGGCCAAACGTTAGCACTTCAACCCATAAAATGATTCTGTCATGGGGAGAACCTGTTACCTTAAATCTCTGAGGTTGGTGAAACTGAATTGTTGCCCTTTTCTGGTCAAAATCTTTTCTCAGCTGAAGGAAGTGCACCTTGCCATCTTTATTTAAAACCTTCTTTTTCCCGTTGACACAGCGGCAGACATTTACGTCTCTTCCATAGTACACACCCCGGCTGCAGAGACTCTTCAGATCCGACAGCCTGAACAGGGACTGGTAATATGTGGCCACTGCAGGGTCATCTCTCTGAAGGAGAAGGGGCTGCTTCTCCCAGAATTCCCCGAAAAAAGTCTCTGTCTTGATGGGCGAGATTAAGCTTTCAAAGAGATCACCGGGGCTTTCAAAATTCAAAGCGGAGGAGGGTCCGCCAGTTGCCTCCATCTTCAGCTGCTTACAGGGAGCAGATCCCTCTTCCTTCCCTCTCCCCGTGGGCTTTGCTTTCTTCGGCATCCTTCTGTCCTCAGTGAGGAAGCGGACCTACCGGAGAACGAAGCACACACGTGATTAGGTTTACCAGGAGTGCCAGCGTTCATGTCAGCAGACCACGCACACACAGCTTGCGAGGCCAGTAGCCTTCAGGAGAACTCGGAAGTCAACGCCATCTCCTTCAGGATGTGATCGCGCCTCCCGCCAACACCGCATCTTCCAAGATAGGATTCAGCCTCAACCACCACTCAGATTACATATCCATCTAAAGGAAAGCTTGTTTTTCTTGTACATAAGCACGAAGTCGTGAAATTCGTTGTTTGTTTATTAGGAGGTATAATGATCCCAAATGAATGGTTCTGCGATCGTGGCAGTTCCTGGTCACAGCTTTAGCCGGTGGCCGTTGACGCAGAAGTCGAAAATCCTGAATTTGGCATCAGTCAGCACCAGGTCCCAAACCTAATTAGATGTACTCTTGAGTTACAAACACTCGCCTCAAGAACTACCAACAGGGGCCCACCACCAGTGCTCCTGGGCACAGCACCGCCCCCAGGCTGTGCAGGAAGGCGGCCAACGTGCCCTGGGCACCTGGTGGCTGGAGCGAGAAGCTGCCTGCTCCCAAGTCTCTTCCTTACCACCTGAACCTCCTCACTTTTGATTCGCAGCTTACTCCTGAAAATAGCTACTTTATCGGAAACCCCCGCCCCCATTAAAAAAAAAAAAAAAAGAGGCTGCTAAGTAAAAGCTAAAGATAGTTATACCCCATCTTTAAAAAGCTTTAACTTTTAAACTAAAATAAAATACAATAAAATACCAACATCAGGAACCTCAGACACAGCACTCCCCCCAACCTTAACACGCACGCCCATCACCTGGGCATCTAGATCTGAGGCAGGGCTGAGATTCTGCATTTCTAACAAGCTCCCAGGTAACAATGCTGCTGCTGGTCCCGGGCCCACACCTGAGGAGCGACACTCCCCAGCATCGCTGAGCCTCTCTCAGAACTGCCCCCAAACCACACTACTGCTACCCTTACAATGCAGCTGTCCTTCATCTGGGGCTCAAGAATGATATTTCAAATTACATGAATTTCCAGAAACTGCAAGATTCTATTGCAAAGTGTATGTATATCTATAGATTTGGGGGGTAGGCACATTGCTCTCACTCGATTCTTAAAGGAGTCCCTGGCCCCCCCAAAAAGGCTAAGAACCATTATGCTTATAAAAACCTATTTGTCCCAGAGTCCAGTAACTAATAGATGTTATGGTTTTGTTTTGTAGGGCTAGCAGGACTGTAAGAACACGGTTTTCTGCTCTTTTGTTATAACTAAGGTGTATTTCAGCTACACAGTGGACTAAGTAGAATTAGTGGTCTGGCCTGGCAAGAAAGTACCCTGGAATAAGTGTTACACACTGCAACAACTAATTTATAAATGAATGCAACCCAAATGTAAATTGAACAATTTAGGAAGTGGAAACATCAAAATATACGACTCTAGTGGCCTCATTTTAGCTTCTAAACTTTGTACCCATGAACAGCTCAGATCAAGTGCCTTTGATAGGAAAACACAGGACTGAGGTGGAAAACGAATACAAATCGACACCAAAAGCTTGCATTGGAGGAGTAAGGGCTTAAGCTTAGGGAAAAAAAAAAAATTTCGGTGTTTTAGGATATGTCATCCATAAGTCACATTTTCTGAAAATGTTCCCTATTCCTCTTAAGTTCTCAGACCAGTTTGATTTCTCAACTAAAGAATCAAGGCTTCAGTGAGACAAAGTATTGCCAATACTTGGAACCCAGATGCGGTGTAGAAACAAGGAGACATGAAGAGATTCAGTTCAGAGCAGAGCTAGTGCAGAAGAGGCCTATCCTTCGAAAGGCCCCGTGTATGGCTATTGTCTGAGAACTTAGATTTCAGGAGCATTCCCACCACCTTTAACGGAGAAGAGTGACTCACTGTGCCTAAATTTTTTGTGCACTGTGGTTTATAATGAACACCTGTTTTCCTTCTGGGAGTCTGGAATTTTGGTTGGGGCTTGGTGCCAGGCAGAGGATGCCTACGTGGTCAGCCCCCAGTAAAAACCCTGAGTTCTGAAGTGTCTGATGAGCTTCCCTGGTTGGCAACATTTCACACGTATTGTCACAACTAGTTGCTGGGCCAATTAAGCACCGTCTATTGTTATAATAAATCAGCTGTGAGTCCCAGCAAATCACTGAACCTAGGGATGGTCTTAGAGACCCCCAACACATTGCTCCCAATTTTGAAAAAGTGTTAAATTGGTTCAGAAGGTTTGTATCATTAAGGTACCCTATAATGAAAAAGTAATTTCATATTAAGCCATACATCTCTTATCTCTCACAACTGGTCAGTTTAAAATTTATTTAAGGGATGTGGACAGCAGGAAGATGCCAATGAAAGGCTTTTCTTTAAGCACAATTTATAAATACAGTATGAGCACATTCACCAGGAAGTGTGGTTAAACAAAGTGCACAAAATACGTAAGCCAAAAATAAAATCACTTAAAGCATTTTTCCCACCTACAATCACTAATAAAATAAACCCAGCACTGCATAACAAATGCTTTTGTTAGAATATAAATTTCATTACTTATACTGCCAAAAGTTACATCATTTCTTGTTTCTCTACGTTCATATTGAAATTATTTGAGGCTCGGGCACCTGGGTGGCTCAGTTGGTTAAGCGACTGCCTTCGGCTCAGGTCATGATCCTGGAGTCCTGGGATCGAGTCCCGCATCGGGCTCCCTGCTCGGCAGGGAGTCTGCTTCGTCCTCTGACCCTATCCCCTCTCATGTGTTCTCTCTCAAATAAATAAATAAAATCTTTAAAAAAAAAAAAATTATTTGAGGCTCAGTTAATTGGAAACTGGCTTAGAGGTTACTGGGTAAATATACTATTTCTCTGATTTTCACACTACCGTATTATAAGACAACCATTCTTTTTAACAGCTTTTGGGGGTGGAGGGGAGAAGAGATGACATACCCTACCACATTAAACATGTAAAAATCTTAAGATGCATCACAATTTCAGAAAAAGTAAAAAAGCCTATCTTAGAATCTCAAAAATATAGTAATTAAACAAGAAAAAAACCTTTATCTAGAGAAGTAGAGCCAATATAAGCCTGACCATAAACCTCACAGACCACTCAAACAGAAGTTGAGTAAATATTTTTATAAAGCTACAGAAAAAAAAAAAAAAAGTTTAAAAAAGCAATTGGGGGGCGCCTGGGTGGCTCAGTCCGTTAAGCAGCAGCCTTCAGCTCAGGTCCTGATCCCGGGGTCCTGGGATCCAGTCCCATATCGGGCTCCCTGCTCCATGGGGAGTCTGCTCCTCCTTCTCCCTCTGCTCCTCCCCTGACTTGTGCTCTCTCCTCTCTGCTCACTCTCTCTCAAATAAGTAAAAATCTTTAAAAAAAAAAGCAATTCGTATCACTAAATGTACACAAATAGCAAATGTTGTATACCTGACACTGTTATTTATCAATTATATTTCAATTTTTAAAATAAAAACAAATGTTTCCAATCTGAGTTGATTATAAACATTAAAGTATAAAAAGATTAAATCAACTCAGTTCATATTGTACTAGCCATCCATAGAAAAACTAATCTAAACAACTTTGAAGAATGAACTCGACAATAAAATCAATACTGATAACCATTCCACAGCCAATACATACAGACAGAGCCTTTATGTTTTTAAGTGTCCTAACCTTCTTTCCTTGGTAATATTTACTGACAAGAAGTCAACACAGCAACAGCTATCTGCACATTCCCAGAGCCTAGCACAGAACATGACACATGGGTCCCCAAGAAACGCTCGCTGAATTTTCCTTTTTCATGTTTTGTATATAATTTTAGAGAAAAATCCTCAAACCCTTACACAAAACAGCGTTGGGGGAAAACAAAGTTTATTCAGTGGGGATTATTCTGATGGTCGTTGTAGCTTGGGTAGTCAACTGCACCGTCAGTTGAATGGCACATCAGCCCTCAGTGGTTACTGCCACCCAGGGGCGGGAGGTGTGTCTTTATAATCTTCAGAGCAGAGTTCTAAAGGGGAGTCACCAAGAACACTTGTTCACATGCACATCTGGGCCCCATATCAAGCCTATTGGTAGCTGGGGCCTAGAAAACCGCATTAACCTAGTAAATTCTCCACAGGAATTTTAGATCCATTCACATAGAGAATGATAGTCAAATTCTGCTCAATTAAATGCACATCCAGGATAGAAATATTACCTGTAAGGAGGTCGCCTAGGCTGACCTAAAACATTTTTTTTTTGCCCAACAGAAATGTTTATCCAGAGGGAAAAGTGGTTCTCCTGGTGACCTAAAGCTGTGATTGGCAGTTATCTTCTTAGCTGTATTTTAAAGAGAAAATGGATTATACCACATTCATGTATTTTGGTGACCCACGACGTTACAAAGGATGAGGCCAGAGAGGCAAAACCATCCACCCACGAGACTGTGGCAGAGGCTGGGAAAATCAGGCTCCTCCACTCAAACGCGAGTCCAGTGAAATCAATGGCCTGGCGCCGAATTTACAGCTAATTCGTGGACTAATCACATCCTGGGACTCCCAGGCCCCTGCTTCCTGAAAACACCTGGCCTTCCTAACCTGTTGGACGACCCACTGTCAGGCTGCCAGGCTAGTCGCACTTGCTCAGTGCCCGGCAAGCGGCAGCTGGAATTTTAAAGTCAGGGCGGGACAAGAGGGCCGCAGCTGCCCTGCCCACAGCCCGGGCTGCAGGTTCCCCAACCGTGACGCCTGCCGCCTAGGCCCGACCTGACGCCAGCAGCACAGCCCACGTGGAGGCCGCGCTCCCCGGCCGGGGCGAGCGTCACCCTCCCCACCGAGCCTCCAAACTTTCCGAGCGCTCGTCCCAGTGTCCAGGCCACCGGCGGCTCACGGGGGCCACTCTTGGTGCCCAGGTCACTCGCGACCCTACCCCTCCATCCGGGCAACAGACCCGGCGTGCCCTCCCTGCCCGGGTCCCCGGAGTCACGGAGCGCGTCAGCGCGCGTCCCCGGTCCCGAAAGCACCAGCGCCCGCCAGCCCCGTGCCCGCGAGGCTCCCCGGGGCTCGGCTCTCAGGTCTCCCCCCAGGCCCCACCCGCACCCGCGCCCTGGCGCCGGGAGGGCGCCCATGACCCCGCCAGCGGCGGCGCGGCACGGCGGACGGGCGCCGCTCCACTCACCCGGCTCGGCCTGTTGCGCGCGGCCGCGAGCGGGCGGGGCGGCGGCTGGGGG